>NW_005842517.1:96549-118077 GCF_000455745.1 Alligator sinensis | reverse complement strand
CCTAGTTTTTTAATGAGAATGGGGTGAGAGACAGTGTCGAAGGCCTTCCTAAAGTTCAGAAAGACTACGTCTACTGCTACGCCTGCGTCTAATGATTTTGTGATGTGGTCATAGAAGACCACCAGGTTGATCTGACAGGACCTGCCGCTAATGAACCCATGTTGGTTGCCCCTAAGCATAATCTCCCCTGCTGGCCCCTCACAGACATGCACCAGGATAATTCTCTCAAAAAGCTTACCCAGGACCGAAGTAAGACTGAATGGCCTATAGTTCCCTGGGTCCTCCTTCCTCCCTTTTTTGAAAATGGGAACCACATTGGCCATTTTCCAGTCCTCTGGCACCACCCCAGAGCACCATGAGTGCTCATAAAGCCATGCAAGGGGTCCCGCAATGACCTCTGCTAATTCCCTCAGTACTCTGGGGTGGAGATCATCAGGACCTGCTGATTTAAATATGCCTAGTCCCTCCAGAAGTTCCCTGACTAGGTCCTCACTGACCCTAGGCCTGGGTGCACCTTCCCTGGGTCCTATGGGGGTCCTGGTGGGGGAGGCGACCCAGTCCCTGCTCAGAAAAATGGAGGCAAAACACTGTTAAATAGGTTAGCTTTGTCATCTGGTGTGACAACCAGATTTCCTAGCGTGTCCTGCAGAGGCCCCACATTACCCGGTACCTTCTTTTTACCCCCTGTGTATTTAAAAAAGGACTTCTTGTTGTCCTTGATCTGGGTAGCTAGTCCCAGTTCCATCTCTGCCTTGGCCTTCCTGACTGCCCCACTACAAGCCCGAGCAGCCGAGGTATAGTCCTCCCTGGTGATGGCTCCTCCCTTCCATTGGATGTACACTTCCTTTTTAGCTAGGAGATGTTCCCATATGCTTTTGATGAGCCATGGGGGCTTTTACGCCCTCTTGGTCTCTTTGATCCGTGTTGAGATTACCTCTCTTTGGGCTTGGAGGATTGTCTTCTTAAGGAACGACCACTCTTCTTGGACCCGCGACTCCCCTCCCCTCCGGGACCTCAGTGCCTCCCTGACTGTTCTCGTTACCTCATTGAAATCTGTCCTCCTGAAGTTCAGGGCTGCTGCCTTGCTGTAGGCCTTTGCTACCTTGTGCTGGATGGTGAATTCCAGCAGGCAATGATTGCTGTCGCCCAGGTGGTCGAGCACGTGCAGACCCCTCACCAGGTCGTCACCCATGGCCAGGACCAGATCCAACAAGGCGTCTCCCCTGGTGGGGCTGTGCACCTCCTGGGTTAGGTAGAGGTCCCGGCTAGGAACCTATGTGAGCGGTCAGACCTGGCTGACTGTTCTTCCCAGCAGATGTTCCGGTACCTTGTTCTCCAGGCACAGCCCGAGAGGGGGATGCAAGCCTGCTCAGATTTCATGATCTTTGAGTGTGGTCATCTAATTAAGTGTGGTTGTTTGGCATCTGTTGTCATATGACACCACATTCAACAGCCCTCAGGTGAAAAAGGGTTAAGAAAGGCTCAGTTTAAAGCACCATCAAAATATGTTTCAATTGCTCTTACATCTCTGCATAGAGGGCATGTACACAAGTGCCTGTCAGGGAGGTACTCTAACTCATAGTGCTTTACACAGAGCCATGAGTTTGAGCACCACTGAACCCAACAGTCATTCACCTGTTGGATAGGAGGGGCTCAGAGCCTTTCTCTACTGGCCATGGCCAGCAGGTGGGGGCACTCTAGAAGCTGCCAGACTGCTCCTTTCCCCAGCTCTGCCCAGACTGCCTGCTGGCAACTATCAGCAGTGGCTGATGGGGAAAGAGGCTGAGGGGGGGCAGAGCCCACCCACCATGTGCCCCCCCATCTACCCTGCTTGGGGGAAGCTGGGTGGGCCCACAAGATGGCGGTCTTCATTTTCTTCTCCCTGTGCCCCAGCTCAGGGCATGGCAGCAATGGCTGCTGCTGTCAAGAGCCTCCGGTGGGGGAAGGAATGGAGCCCCCCTCTCTATACAGGCCTAGCCCAGCTCCCCCTGCTCCCCCCAGATCTTGAGCCATAGCCTCTGCTGCTGTAAAAAAAACCCATTTACATGGGAGCTATGGGGGAAGGGAGCTCTCCACCTCATGGGCCTGGCTTGACCCCCACAAAAAAAACACACTATTGCAGGGGTAGCTAGTGGGGCGTGTCCTCCCCTGCTTTGGAGGGAGGATACTCTGTCTCCCTTTGTGACAGCTCCAGGGTTGGGGCTGGGCTGGTGCTTGCCTGTGTGAGCACCAGCTCAGTCCCTCAAAGCTGCGGGGAGAATTACTGAAAATTAACCCTTGAAGGGAACCTGTACACAGGTTTTCTAAGGCGCTCTGTCTGACAATGCCCAGGTCTGATACTTCATCAGATGAGGGTTAAATTTTCGTGCAATCACCCATTTTAAAAGTGCTCTGCAGCTGTGAACATTTGTTTCTAATAACGTATTCTTCGGTGAGAACATGTGCAGGCTAAATTTTTTTGCCGAATTTTAATCCTACTCAGCTATTGTTGGATTTAGAGAGTTTGGCTCTACTATGAGTCATTATTGGATTCACTTTTTGCTTAGGTGAGAAGGTGAAAAGAGAAACAGAAGAAAACTCCAGTGAAAACAAAGGGCTAAAAATGGGATCGACAGTGCATGACAAATGCAAAGATACTGAAAAACAGGGTAGAGAGGGGAAGAGGGAGACAGAATCTACTGAAAAAAAGAACAATGATATATATTTATTGTATACCTATCTTTTGGCCAGCTTAGATTTTGGAGACTATTTTTCTGTAACTTTCCCCAGAGAAATGTCTCAATGGAAATATGAAGAAAAAATGTTGTTTGCCCATTTCTGATCAAGGTGTCATTCCAGATACAGTAGTCCCAAACAGCAACTGCAGATTTGTTATGTGAAGCAAAACATGTGGCACTATTTTTAATGGGCTTTGTTTGCTGAAAGGGCCAAATCATAACCAGTGCTAGGTAATCAGATAGAGAAGAAAGGGAGCGTGAAGTGTATCTCTCTTCTCTGGGGTGAGCTGCATGCATGGAAGATCTGCACTGGTCTAAAATCACTTAACAGGAAAGAAGTCACTCTTCATTACCAGCAACTGAAAATGCTATCCAGTTTGTCCAAGGTAAAAGGGTTCACTCTTTGTAGCTTCAAAAATGGGTTCTGGGGTATTAAACCAGCCCCCCTAACAACTTTGCCACTTTTAGGCAGGTACTGCTGGGTATAAGTGCCAATGGCTATCCATCTGGCCCCAGGTGCTTTCTACTGTAAAGTGAACAAGTCATGACATTCAGCTGATGACATTCTCCTTGAGGATGAGGTGTCAAGAACGAGGCAATCCAAGATGATGATGGCTTGCTGTGAGAATTTCTAAACAGGCACTCAAAGAGAAATATTGGGCTGAATTCAGATAAGCTGCTGATGAATAGAACAAAAGGCCCTTAAATTGGCTATCTGATTTCTGAAGGGTATTGCCAAAACCAAGAGAAACTGGAGGTCTCTGTATTGGCATCAGGAAGAATGATTGCAGCAAACATAGACCCACTTGTCCTAGTTTCAATCTAGCTTGCTTGTGTAACATGGTGAACTTCCCATCCTGGGCAGCAACAACATCCAACATGCTGCATTGCTTGTGGCAGACTGCCTCCCAAACCACAAACAGCGTACTTGCAGCTGTGTGGTGCTGTAGGTGGGCTAACTACTTTGGGGCAGAATAATTGGCACAGTCATTCAGAAGTGTTAATTAGGGCTCTCAGGGTGCCTGCAGTGGTTGCTAGGATGCTTGCAGTTCAGGAGGCAGTCTGCCTAGAGCGGTGCAGCATGTTTGAAGGTGCCACCACAGAGAATCACCATTGTAGGCAATAGGCATGACCACTAGCCATCGAGCTGCTTTGACACAGATTTCGCTGTGAGCAAGTATGTACCTCTAAAGCTGAAATCTAGTTTCTGTTGAGGGTCAGATTGTTGTTATTAAGTGTCTTCTTTGTTATTTTTACCAGTGCTAGCTTGATCACAGCTTCTGCAAGCTGCAGTGACACCTCTGACTACGGTGTTAATTTACTCGGGGACTCACTGAAATGATTTATAGATTGCAGATGATGTGAACACCTATAAGAATCCTTGAGGGAGATGCATGCACTGTGGGAAGGGTCAGAGATCCAATAACAAGCATTTGAAAGAACAAAAACAAAAGCAAGGCATCCGTCTTAAAGTACTCTGTAGTAGTTAGAGCTACGTTGCCATGGCCCAAAAGGAGGCCTTGAAGCAGCACTGACACTAAAGAGCTCATGGTATGTTAGCAGAGCCTTGAGAAAGAGGACTTGTTCACATAGGAATGTTACTACTGGCTGTCCTTTTCCTATCACCTTGAGGCACCAGGTGGACATGCACTCTTATCATAATCCTTGAGAAAACTTTATAAAAAAGTCACTGTGGAGTAAAGCTGGTTTCTCATTTTTCAGTGACACATTTTTCCATTAAAAAAATTCCACTTTGTTGAAACTGAAACTTTTAATGAAAAATAATGGTTGGTTGTAAAGACTTTCCTAAGTCAGAAAAAACTTCTGTAAATTTTTTTGGCAGGTTTTAATATTTTAAATGAACGTTTTTTGGAAGTGTAAGATAAAGAAAAATTTTAAAAGTTCAACATTGAAACCTATTTTAATTAAATGCCACAGGTGACCTACACTGATTAACAGTCCAGAGTCTAAAATGTAATGCCATAAAAGGTTCGTCAAAAGATGCATTTAATGAATAAAACATTGTCCACAAATAATTATTTTAACTTTATGAAGTTCATTAAACTTATATTGACTTCAGTGGACTTTGACTCAAGCCCTTTCTGTTTAGCACAAAATGAATGTGTCACACCAGAACTGCTGTCTATAATTACAAGACATTTGCAGGGATTTTTTATTTTACAATTTATACTAAAAGGGGAATGGATGTTGGGTTACAAAACATGTCCTTTTTCTCATGTAGAAAATCCCTAATGTCTTATTCTTCATGCTTTGGTTGTTGCTCATGTTAGAAAGCTGTATGGCTCTGTTGGAAGATTAGGGTGCAATCAGTGCTCTCCTAAGATGGAGTATCTTTATTCCCCTACTCTTTCTTTGATCTGGACCTATAAACTCAGTATTGCACCTTCTATATATATGATTTGTTATGAGCTCACAGATAGCCTGCTCTTTTCTGTTGGTGCACAGGGAATGGCTTTATAGAAACAAAAAATAAAAGTGAAGTGTGTGCCTGAAGTACCTTCCTCTGCCTTCAGTATTTCAACTAAATAGGTTGAATAGGTTTGTCCTCGCCCCTACCTTGGGCATATTCAAGAGGAGGTTGGATGATCACCTGTCTGGGGTCTTGAGAACCCAGTGTTCATTCCTGCCTGTGGCAGGGGGTCAGGCTAGATGATCTGTTCAGGTCCCTCCTGACCCTAGCTACTATGAAACTCTTATGGGAGATTGGTAGTCTGAACTGGGAACAGAAGAGAATTATAGTGTGTAAAGAACAAAGACAGGGAGAACCCCCTATAGCCAAATTCAATGAATTTGGGTCTTCAGAGAAGATACGATAGCATACCAAGTAAATGATGTGAGTCATAAACATCTGTGAAAATTTCACACTTGCGTGAGAGCATCCTCAAGACAATAGAATTTAGCTATAACATGTTCCCCCCAAATGATCCAGGGCTATAAATAAAACAAATTATTTAGACTAAATGGAGAATGTTTTTCCATTTCATCCAGCCCCCACAAAGGCTGTCCATGGCAATGTTTATGACACAAAACAATCAGAACATATTCTTAGTTAAAAAGCTGCGTGGCAGAAAACTGGCTTTTCTGTTACAGGACAAATAAAAGCCCTTTCATGTTCACTGCCTGATTAGAATGGCTGTGACATAACAGACATAAAATGATGAGCTATCATGTGAAGAGCCAGAGGAAGTGGACAGTTAGAGCTTTCAGAACAATATGTTTACAAATACTCATTGAGAATGTATTCAACTGTGCACTTTGTTTCAAATATTTAAAAAGATATTAAAAAAACACAAAGGCTAAGTGTAGACGGTCAAAAAGCCCAAGGCTGAATTGATTCAATCGTCATAGGTTAGTCTAAGCTACGTAGATTGAACCGATAAGCAAGTGAACAGACATTCACTTTTGATTCTGGAAATGCAGCCACATGTCTGCAGTGGCCCAGGCCGGAAGCTCGGGGGTGGTAGAGCATGCCTCCCTGCTTGGCTGGAGAAGACAGTTTGAGTCAAGGCTAGCCCACCTATCCTGTGGAGGGGTTTGTGGAGGAGGTACAAAGCATCCTGGGATGCTGGGGGACTGTGAGTTAACTTGAATATGGAAGGGATCTGGGACAGAAGTTCAATAAACTGATTTAACCTAAATCAGTTGTGTCTGTTACTACATCCATCTAGATTTATCTTAAACTGGTTTTGGCCATTTTGAAAGTGGTTTATGTGCACCGAACTTCTGTTGGGTTACAAATTTGAACTGGTTTCCAATCACTTATACCAGTTTGTGTGTGATTTCTGTCCCTAGCCATAGTCTTTACACTGATTTCAGTGAGATACAGGTTTGGCTCTCAAACTGGGAATGAAATCTTCAAGATTAAGGTTGTGATGCAGCAAAACACTGGAGCAACTATTTAACATTCAATGTGCGAGTAGCCTTATTAATCTCAGGTTACTTGAAGTTGGTCAAATAAAAGATACTGCCTTGACCCGAAAAGTTTTGTCTGCCTATGCCTTTAGACCAACGCAGCTACAACCAGTATCCCTGAAACATGGAAGATATTGTATTTTGGCATTTTTAAATGAAAACTTCTCAAATGAACAAGAAAAAAACCATACTCAATACCCTGCCAGCCATCTGACACCTCTAGGTAACCTGCCTGCTTCAGCCTTTGTCTGGGCTTCATTTACATACTGACAGAGCAGCTTTTTTACAAACTGGCTTTCCTATCCAGGGGACCCCTGCCATCTCCAAGTTCCCCCGTGCAAAAAGAAGTCTCTTTTCTACCTGGGAAAAATTTTACAATTTTTGAATTCTCCTTTGCCTGATGAAGGGTGTGTCGGCCCAAAAGCTTGCAAAAAAGAAAAAAAAAATTGCAACTATTTAGTTGGTCTAATAAAAGATATTGCCTCTACCCCAAAAGTTTTGTCTGTCTATGCCTTTAGACCAACATGGTTACAACCAATATTCCTGAAACATTGAAGTTAACCATGCACTTAAGTAGCTGAATATCCTGTCTGTAGCCAGGGCAGGAAATTGCAAACAGTCATTAAAACCACTACAGAAGTAGAAGTACTATTGGTATGGTTGGCCAAAGGAAAATTTCACCATGGTATGCAAGATTGTATTAAACTAGCAGATTAGTATGCAATGTCTGTAGTGGGCTTGGGGGTCACTACAGGCATGTGTAGATGTTACGCTTAGATTCGCCTAACTAAGGTTAGGTTGATCTAAGTTCTGACCTATACAGATGTTTTGGGGGGTTAGATTGGGCAAAAAAAATAAAAATGGCCTACCTGGTCTAAATTAGCTTACCTGAGGAGGTGAACTAAGTTAGATTGAGAACAGGTTAGCCTGACCTAACAAAAGTCTTGTACGTTTGGAGTGCAGCCCTAGGTCTTAACTGGGCTATTTTTAGCCCCCTGACCCTCTTACCCTCAGACAGACACCCCTTCTCCCCCCACAGACCCACTGCCTTCCCCTGAAGACCTGCCAGCTCTCCCCAATCCTGCCAACCCACTGGACCTGCTGAGTCCTCCACAGACCTGCTAGGCCCGCCCCCACCCTGCCACCCTAACTTACTTAACTTGTGCTCCCAGTGCAGTTCCCAGCAGTAGCGAATGCACACACATTCTACACCTAATCTATAATCACTTGGCTTAAAGATAGCCATGTGATGATAGACTGAGTACCATGAACTTGTGCGCATACCCTAAAAGGAGTAAGACTGTAACCAAATCAGTAAGCTTATGGGCTGCCATCTACAGAAGGGACCAACTGAAATTATAGTATGCTGCTGGTAATAGGAACAGCAAGCAGATCAAAATGTCCCTTATGTGATTTCCATCCTTGCAATGACAAAGTATTTATTACAGGATGCACCTTATCATCCTGGGAAGGCTGTTGGTTTAAAGTTAAGATTTGGTGCACATGTCTTTTGATATACCAAAGTACCTGGCATTATGGGCCTGTTTGGAAGAGGTGCTAAGTACCCACAATTGTGCTTGGACTCAACGAGAGTTGTGGTTATTCAGGATAGCTGAAGATCAAGCCCATGCTCTAAATATTCACAGACATTCCACTTATTTAACTGCAATCAGTTGTATTGCAAGAGTTGTTATGGACTTGAACTCAGCTTAATGAGGATCTGATCCAACTCCCATTTAAAGCTGAAGGAGCTTTTCTGTTGACATCAGTCATGCAAGATCAGGTTTCAAATGCATAGGTAGAAGCGACAAAGAGAAAAAAGAGAGCGAAAAAAACTTTATTTGTGTATGGAATATTCTTTCTCAAATAAATATCAGTGGCGTCTTGACTTTGTTTGATCTTTCCTGGACTGTATCTGCATAACAAAAACTCCAAAATAATAAACATTTTGAAGTGTCATAAGATTCTTACCTAGTTAAACAGGACAAAGCTCCAGGAACAAAAAAACACATTTAGGATCATAAAAAAATAAATAGAGCAAATTCTGCTTCCAAATGTCGAGGGAAGTGTTAGACTACAGAGGGCTGATATTTCTCCATTTGCAGATAGGAGTAGCCGTGTGGGTTGAAGAGTTAGACAGGTAGAGACTTATTTGTGGGAATTCAGTGTGATCAAACATGCTATTCTTTAAAATGATAGATGTGCATAAATAACAAAAACACACCATTTTTGGCTGAAAAAGCTGAATATGGAACAAACATTCATAGAAAATATATTTTAAGTAAAAGAGCCATTTGGTTGCTTTGCCCCAAAAGACTAATAAAAGAGAAATAATTTCCAAATTGCATCTTTATTAAATAAAACAAAATATACGAAGACATTTTGTACTTTATGGAAAAAATTGCCTCAGTGGAAAAAAGAGATTAACAACTGAGGTAGAGCAGATGAGTTTCAGTGCACATCTTGTCTACATGTGCCCCTATGGTGCCATTGTTACTATGTTACTACCCTAAAGGAAGTACTAAATGATGGTGCAGTAACAGCTGGACACCCCTTCTCCCTCCACAGACCCCTTGCCTCCCCCTGAAGACCTGCCAGCTCTCCCCAACCCTGCCAACTCCGCTGGACCTGCCAGGTCCCCCACAGACTGTTACTGCACCATGCTGGTGATGCCCGGTCATTTTTTGCCGTTAGCTGTAGCAAAACGCTATAGCGAGGGAGAGTGTTGCTATGGTGGTGTAGAGGCAGCATCATGGTTTGTACCCATCGACACACTGTCACCATAGTGCATTACTATGGTGATGTAGCATCTCATGTGGATGCACCTGATAGTGTTTCCCTTCCCTATACAATATATTTTTGTCTATTGATTAAATTGATCTGTATTTCTGAGAGTGTGTATTTACAAAGTTATATGATAAATAGTAGTGAAAAGTGAAGCACCCTGTTAGCTATGCACTCTAAATTCTAATAGAAGTTGTGCTGAAAGTCTTAATCTTGCAAATGCAGAGTGAAGGCGAATGACATGTATTTGAACCTATCTTAAAAGGCACCTGTGTAGAAAAGTTGTGCCGAATGATGTCTTGACTAGTAATGCAACAGAATTGGAAATGTTGGCTGGTTGTATCCATATACAGGTTGTAGTAAATGTGTAACTGATCAGAAAGGCTTAGAACTTGCAGCTATGGCTATATATTATCTGATTATTTGGTACCTTGAGGGTGTCAGGCCACAGCCCCTCCGCTGCCTCCTCAGGAACCTCCCCCTTAGGCTTTGGCTGCAGTTTTCCCTTGCACCTTTTCTTTTATGTACTGCCTTCCTGGGACCTATAGGTGAACCTTTTCTTGACTTTAGCCAAATTCTCCATCTATCAGACCAAGAACGAGGCTCCGGCTGAGTTGAACCTGGGTGTCTGTGGGGCCATATTTCTGTTACTTCATGCATGTCTCTGGGCAGATTGTTACTAGGAAGCATTTACAGATTCATTGGGCTTGTTCGAGGGGAAGTGGCCCTGCTCTGCTTGGGTCCCCTACTGAGAACACGTGTTATTACCCAATGACTGTCATTCCCATTCCTGTTTTGATGTGCCAAGGAATCTGCTATTATGTATGTAGTGGTCTCCTTAACCGAGGAAAGTATTCTTGGTGGACCTAGGCTCACTGTTTCCTACATAACAAATAGGCCTGTTTTGTAGGGCTCTGCAAGGCCTTGGACCATGCTTTGGATCCAGAGAAGATTTGGAGGCTTTGGACACCGAAGCAACATTTCCAGATCGAAGTGTTGGCTTCTTAAGGCTTTCCAAAGCAGTTTGGAGCTTCCGAACCTCTTTGGAAAAGCTTTGCAGCCACTTCAGAGATCCGGCCATAGGTTATAATGGGGAATCAATGGAATATCTATAACTTTGTTGCTTTTTGTCTAATTTGGATTAAACTTGAAGGGCTGGTAGAATATGCAGAGATCATGAAGTCTACCAAGTTTCATAAAGATTGGTGCAGGGGTTTGGGGGGAACTGTACCCCAAATTCATGAAAGCAAAACTCATGTCACGTGTGTGTGTTACATCACAGGGGGGTGAAAGCTGCAGAGATGGTAGCTTCTGGTAAGGCCACAAAGCCTGACAAGTTTCAAGAAGATAGGTTTAGGGGTTTGGGGGAAACTGCACCCCAAATTCTTGAAAGCAAAACTTATGTCACGTGTACATGTTAAGCCACAGGGGGGTCAAAGCTGCAGGGATGATAGCCCCTGCTGGGGCCACAAAGCCTGCCAAGTTTCAAGTTGAAAGGTGCAGGGGTTTGGGGGGAACTGCACCTCAAGCTGCTGACAGGCAAAACTCATGATATAGATGACCCTGTGTGTGTTAAGGTGCAGTGGGATGAAAACTGCAGGGGTGGTGGCTCCTGCTGAGACCATGAAGCCTGCCAGGTTTCAAGGAGATAAGTGCAGGGATTTGGGGGAAACTGCACCTCAAGCTGCGGAGAAGCAAAATTCGTGACATGGGTGACAGTGTGTGTTAAGGCGCAGCAGGGTGAAAGGTGCAGGACTGCTAGCCCCTGCTGCAGCCACAAACCCTGCTAGCTGTCAAGGAGATAGGTGCAGGGCTTCTGGATTCTGGGGCCCTGCATCTCTAGCTGCTGACAGGCAAAACTTGTATCATGGTGCTTTGAAACCCCTGCAAGTTTCATCCAAATCAGACAAAAATAAACGAAGTTATAGATGTTTCATTGATTCTCCATTATACCCTATGGCCGAATCCCTGGCATCCAAAGCAGCCGGATTGAAGAGCTGCCTACTCGCACAGGCCTACTGTCTTGCATAGTGGCAGCAAATGGATGTTGTGGGGGAGGATAAAGAGAGCATGCTGTGAATTTTTTACCCTTCTACTGCAGTTTCCAGCATTCAACATTTCAGCTGCCAACATTTACATACCCAAGTAATTTTAGGTAGTCGAGTGCCTTAGTCCTGCTCATGTGACTAAATAGTCTCAGGTGCAGAAGAATTTGCAGGTTTATCCCCTTAGCGTGATTTCTAAATCTGTCCAGAGGAAGGTTTCGGTGGAGCTAAGGAATATAGTTCTTATTATAGATTCTTAGCTCTGTAATTTACTCCCAGTAGAAATCTGTTTGAACCTGAGACACGTCTTGTTTAGGGCACAATGAATTTTGAAATACCCAAATAGAATTAAACAGCAGCAAAAAACCCTCTAAGATATCCCTTCCTCTGGCTTTCCCAGTGTATCTTGTCTTTTCATTGTTTCCATGAATTGGATTAAAACTTTTCCAACCAGGGGCTGCATCAATTCTGTCCCTTGCTATCACTTTATAACTGAGTACTTAATCCCGCCCTGCCACTGCAAATACTATTTTGTGTTTTCTTCATACTACTTGCCAGCCTGTCTCTCCTGTAGTCAAATAGGAGTTTTGCCATTGACTTTGGTAAGACCAGGTGCTACTTCTGTCATTGATGAAGTTTCCAAACCTTTTTCTAACGGTCAGAAAATACAACTAAGCTGCCTGACATTGTTCCAGGGGGCTCTTACCTAATTGTGCCTGAATTAGGTAAGAGCACATGAAACCTTACGTATTTTTGTCACTGTGTTTATAATAGCAGAAAACTGTGTGTGACGATCAGATACTCTGATAGAAACACTCGTGAAACTTGGGTGAGCTGTTTCAAAATCTATATGTGAACTGGGATCTAGGTGGACTTGAAGCCCATTTCTAATGTTATGAGGTATGTTATCAATCCCCTGATGTCTCTAGTGTTTTTTAAGCCTGCATCATGGCTCTAAATTAAAGCAGACAGGAAGGCTGGTTTAGTTGTTAGAGCTTTGGTTTAGGACACATGAAACCCTGGTTCATTCTGTGCTCTGCCAGAGGCTTCCTGTGTGAATTTGAACAAAATGCTTGTAGCCCGGGTGTACGTGGATTTGTACTTCCCTCTCCAATTGAGGGAATTATTGGCAAGGCAGCATGCTGTGGAGGGACACAACAGCCCAGTGGCCACCTCCGTCCCCTATAAAGTCAGATCCAGTCAATCAATTACTTAACTATATACAGATTTATTATCACAACAAAACCATTACAGGGTAAGAAGATATATATATATCTATGTACACGTTTACAAAACAATAAACCCTATAATATATTATAGGGTTTATTGTTTTGTAAATGTGTACATAGACTGTGTATGGTATCTCTCTCTGTCTCTCTCTCTATATATATATTACATACAGATATACCACACCCAGTTTGGGGGGGGGAGACAGGGCTCCCCTGTGGGGACCCCTCTCTCCAGGGTAACTTACTACTACTTTGCAGTCACAGAGGGTTGCTTCTTGTTCTCCAGGTCGAGCTCTGTCCCTGCTGGGTTTTCCTGCTGCCTGACTCTGCTGCTGTCCTGGCTTAGGGACACAGGCACCACTGTGTGTAGTGGATGCTTTGCCTTATACTAGGGGTTGGAGGCCTGGACAGCCTTGTGCAGCACCGGGGCTCGGTCTGTTCCTGGACCCTCTGGGCTGCGTCATCTACACTGAGCTGCTGCCCCGTGTCAGCAGCTGTAGACCTGAGCCACCCCAGGATCTCTCACCCTCTGTGCAGCGCCTCCTGCACCGAGCTCCCAGCCTCGTTCTGGGGGTTGAGGACCTGAGCCACCCTAGGGGCTCCAAAGGTCCTGCTCCATGCACCAGCCTGTGCACTGTGTCTGTGGCTGCACAGCAGAGGTCGCAGACCCGAGCCGCCTCACGCAGTTCTCAGGGTCTGGATGCTGTGCACCGTGCACTGAGAACCTAACCGCTGGGGCCGTCCCCCGCTCCCCGCTGACAGAAGTCTTCAGGGGCTCTTCCTGGGCTACTGCTTTGCCCTGCTGAGCAGCAATCTTCAGCTCTTCTAAGTCCCACTCTTCTCTCTTCTCAGTCCCCGTCAGGTCTGCCCTTGTGCTGGGCACGCAGCTCCTTTTATATGCCCCTGAAGTCTTCCGGACCTGACAGTTTACAGTCTTCACTCAGGTCCGGGAGAGCTCTTCTCCCCCTCCCCTCAGAAAAGGGGTGTGATGTTATTTCTCTTGCTGCCTCCTGATTGGTCGATGAGCTCCACCAATCAAAACAGCAGGATCTCAAGCCTGGGATTCAACCCAAGCTCTGAAAGTAAGCCTGCTACATGCTTAAGCTGAGACTTACAAAGGTACTTGGGTCTTTACATGAGGCTGAGGTAGAATTTAGAGTGAGCGATTCACAGAAATTTTACCAACCCCCCTTAGGCACCTAAACTGTCTGGTAAAAATGGATTTAGATGTCTATAATTGAGCAGATACATACACTCAAAGACACCACTTCATGCTATATAGGCATCTTTGTCCCACTTTAGGCTGTTAAGGATTGACAAATTACATGGCCATGCCCCTAAACTGCCTTCTGAGCCCAACCTGGTAGATATGCTCTGAGCATACCTAATGGTATAGAGTTTGGTATTCTCCCTTAACCTCCATGTGCCTACATGCCCGACGATGTGTTTTGATAACAGAACTTCCCTGCCTGGCAGGGGCACTGAGAAGATAAACAGGTGAGATTGTGACGGGTTCCGATATCCTGGTGCGGAGGTAAAGGGGCCAGACAAAACTCTTAGATGAGATTTTTTCCTGTCTGATATAGTAGAATCCTGGAGTCTTATCTTCTAAAGCAAGGCCTTAAGGCAGGATTTTGCTGCAGTGCTGACAGCTGGAAAGGTAATGTCCTTAGTTTTTCTTTGTTCAAAATTCTGCACAGTTTGGCGCCTAGAGAGGTGGCCCCATGTTTCAAATTTGCTCTGTTCGTGCTTAGTCATTACTTCTACAAGGCTCAGCAGTGTGGCCTCCCAGGCCTTTGTAACAGATGCCATTGTACAAAGTGTGTGTGACTGCAATCTCCAGGATAGGCTTTAATTAGAAACAGAATGTTATACAGTAGCTTGGAAAGGGAACGGGAGAAATCAAAACAAGAGACCAGAAAGAAAATGCCAAGAGAGAGAAAAATAAAAGGCTATTCTGCTGGCATTTTGTGCTGACAAGCGCTTGACAGGAAATACTGTGCATATCTGTGGAAAAAGAAAGGGTATGGCAAAGAGGAACAAAACCTATTAAGGAAAACTTAAAGGGTCAGATTCCAGCTGGAATAAATCAGCATTTCTCTGGAATTGCCACCATCTCATTGACTGCCCTGCTGCTAATTCATACCAGCCAAAGATCTGGCTTACTTGACACAAGTGTACACACAAACTTGAATATCTGTTTGTTTATATTATCCCTCATTTTAATTAAAATTTTGTTTTCCAGGCTGTCCGCCTCTTGGTCTGGAGACATTAAAAATTACTGACTTCCAGCTCCATGCTTCTACAGTAAAGCGATATGGCCTTGGGGCCCACAGAGGAAGGCTTAATATTCAGGTAACATCAATTTTCTTTCTAAGTGGTGGAATGGCTCACGGTTGCATTGTTGTACACACACTGCCAGTGGATGGTTATAGGTTTTGACTACTTTGTCAGCTCACATTATTCAAATGAAAAGGAAATATTGAAATTATGGCAATGGGTAGAGTTGATGGATAGATCTGAAATTGTAGGGTTTTTTTCCTTGGTTTATAAAAGCTCCAAGAGTGATGTGCATAGAATTCAAATCCTAATGGCATTCTGTAAGGAAAGAAGGTGAGTGGAGTAGAAAGAGGAAGCTCTTCCCTATGCGTTAGCAGTGCACAAAGGAGAGGCAGTAGGAGGGTGTCTGAGAAGCAGGATTATTTTGTTTTATGCTTCGCCTACAATGAAAGAGATCTGTAATTAAGAACAAATTTTTAAGTGAAGCTGCTTACTGCCCATCTTCTCTTCTCAGGCAATGACAATTTTGTCAAGAAATAGAGCAGTTCTGACAAAACTGCTCAGAACACATTCATGTACACATTCTTAGTTTTCCTTAGTTTTGTTACTTTTACTTCCTAGAAAGTCATCTCTTTTATTCCAGACTTAGATAAGCATAACTGAGCTTATTTACTCCTGGTGGAGGTGTGCTGCCTGGACCCCTGTTTCTGTATGCCTGGAGGCTCCTGCAGGTGACCCGCTCTGTTTTTAACGAGTTAGCTTTCTTACATTAGTGGCAGTGAAGGCCTTGGGCAGCCCTCCAGAGCCCATACCCCCATGGGCACGCAGAGGGTCACCTGGCCACCTCCTGCACCAAATAAGCCTGGGATACACAGAACCGTGGTAAGTTGGCATCAAAAGAAGGAAACTGTCCAGGTCTTTAAAAGCCGGGGAGAGCTGCTTCTAGATCCCCCAGCCAGAAACACTGCAGCCAAGTGCAGGCTATAGAGGTTGTAGTCGTAGTAGTTGTGGCTGTGTACCAGAGCAGCCAGGTGTAATGTGGGGGTTAGTGGGGTGAGAAGCAGCACAGCGTGGGATGCCTAGAGGACCAACCTGACACTAGCCCTTATGTAAAACACTGAACTGGTTCACAGAGAACCAGTCAAAATAATTGATTATCCAGGTATATTCTTGACACAGCTTGGGCTGTGTAAACCATTCTAGACTGGCTTGTACATCTGGATGCTTGAGGTTTAAACAGAACTTGAGGTCTAAGTGTTATGTTTGTGTGCACCCTTAGGAAATGAATGAATTGTAAAAAACCTGGTTTCAGGGCACTGGCAGGAGAGGGGATTGAAACTGTTGAAACTGAGACCAAAGGTAAGTATTATATCATGAGCTTGATTGCCTACTGAGTTAATTTAGTTCTGTGTTCGTGTAAGACCACTGAAGTCAATGGAAATATTGGAATAAACCTGCAGTGGTGAGCCAGGTATACGTTTAGTAATCGATGAAACAAAACACACAAATTTTTCTAATAGGGGAAATATACTTACCTTAGCTTGGAAATTAATGATGGGGCAGAGCCAGGAATCAGATAGCTTTGAGGGGAGATGAATGTTCTTTGGTTAGCACTTGTAAATATTTCACCAGCCTCGGATATATCCTTTTCCTGTTGTAGAATTCTTTCCAAACTCAAGTTCACCAGGACACTTTCCTTCAGCCCATGAAGTGAAATAAAGGCAATTTTACCAAACGTAGTTTCAGTACACCGTGCAGAGAGGCAACCAGCATTTAAAGTCTGAAATTATCTTTAAGCATGAACATATTTGAAGGGGTAATGTCCCTTACACAGAGGCCAAAAGGACTCAGGTAAAATTGAATCTCCATAACTCGTACTGGATTGATTGTTTGGACTTCTAATCTCCAATACTCTGGATTTGGGAGTGCTTCTGCCCCTAAAGTAAATTTTACCATTGTATTTTTTTTCTTTCTTTCTTCTTAGTCCTGTAACCAATGCCCAAAGTTTGCTTCCAGCAAGTGACCTTCTGCCACCATCTCATCTGCTATTTCCTAGCAGTTCTCCAGGTACTCTTGGCTATAAAAATAATATTCATGCCAGTTCTTGAACAGTGGCCCCATTTTCCTTCAATGTAAGCCTTATTTTTTCATCTTGGCAGAATCACAGACTTTAGATTGTCTCCTGAGGGTCGCAGTGATCTCCGCAGTCACTTAACACAAAGACCAGTCATTTTTTATTTCAGTAATAATTTCAGTTGTGTTCTTCATTCTTCAGTTCAGATTTTAGTTTAGAAAATAAATTATTTTTTTACTAATATAATACTGATCGAAACTAAGTTTTATTCCATGTATCTGTTGCCATTTCCTTATCCCATCTTAATTAATTCTGACTAACACATTCTCTTTATTTTTTAAATGTTAAACTTATGTTTTAATTTTTTTCTCATATAAATACTTTTATGATCTTGTTATTCTGGGAAGCTTATATATAAATGGCACTGCAGTACCTAATCGGCAACAGTCTTTAATCATAGTACTTTATCTTTCTGTCCTGTTCAAGTGCAGCTTATTTCTTTACGGAAATGTTATCTCTGATAGACAGTGCTAGTAATCCTCAAATTGAACACCTTCTTCATTATAACTTCCAGATAACCATGTAATAATCCCATATACCGGCTCAACCACTTGGAGTGCTGACAGTGATTGACAGTGTGTTAAAAAGTGAGGTTTAGCATTTCTTTTTCTTTTTTTTCCCCTTCAGGGGTTTCTCATTTTGGGACTGCCCTAAAATTAAAAAGGTATTCAAGTCAGTTTATATTTCTCTTTCCAGAGCACATTTTTTTCACTTTGTTTTGAATGTTCAAATTTAGTTGTATACATTTAGTAAGTATAATTAAGACCTTTAAATTGCATTGGAATATATATATATTCCAATGCAATTCAAAGATCTTAATTATACTTACTAAATGTGTGTGTGTATGTGTGTGTATGTATTAGGGGTGTGCGAAGTAGGCCCAATTCAATTTGGATTCGGATTCGGCTACAATCAGGGACAGTGATTCGATTTGTTGATTCGGATCACTGTCCCTGATTCGATTCAGCCAAATTCGAGTCTGAAGATTTGATGCTGATTCAGAGAATCAGTGATTCGGACATAGACACAGCTTTAAAAGTTTGTTCTACATACCTTGAGGTAGCAGGCACAGCTCATGATCGCTGTGATGCTGGGGTGCATGGAGCATCCCACAGAAGTGTGGGGGGCCCCTCCATGTGCTTGGCAGTGAACACGGGTCTGCTGGAGAGCATGCTGGGGGGGCCCCCCCACACCTCCCCAGCTCAGTGATCAGCTGCAGGGGGACCCTGGGTTGCCCCTGCAAGACCCAGAGGCACCAGTCACCAAGCTGGGGTGGAGGGCATGGGGAGGCCCCCCTGCACATTCCCTGGCAGACCTGGAAATGGACCATTAGTGCTTCTGGTCCACTTTCTGGTCTGCTGTCAAGTGCACTAGGGAGCCCCCCATGCTCCTGTGGTATGCTCCAGGTGCCCCAGCATCACAGCACTCATGAGCCCCTGCTACCTAGAAGTATATAGAAAAAACATTTAAAGCTGTGTCTATGTCCAAATCACCAAATCTTTCCAAATCTCTCTGAATCGATTTGGAGGGTTCTGATCTGATTCAGAGAGATTAAAGGGTCCTTTGATTCAATTTGGATTTGGAGATTCAGCCACCAAATCGGGCCACATCTCCACTGAATTGAATCAGGGACCAAAGCTTCGCACAGCCCTACTGTATATTAGATAGATAGATAGATGGGAATTTGCCTAATACCAAATGTAGGTCCTCCAGAATATGTAAGTTTGAAATTTAGATTAATTATTACTGTCCAAGAGGATGGAGAATGAAGAATAAAATCAGTTATAGTCTGATGATAACTCTTACAATTTGAGGCAGGAGTCAATTTAGGAGATTCACCCCTGAACAGAGAATCAGTTCATGAACTATGCACCACTCAGGTACCACTTATGGCCTGTTGAGAAGGTTTCATTGGAATTTAGGTGGTGTATAGAAGTTTTGCTGGCCTTTGGCCTGAGGTGAACTTTACATAGTAGAGACCACTCTCTTTTTAGTATTAGAAAATGTGTTTATCCTTGTTTCCCGATGTGGTGTTGTTAGACTACAGAGCCAGTCATGAAATCCACAGTAATTTTTGATCAGTGTACAAATAGTTACATTACTTCATACTATGGAAAGGCAAATGGTATTTCACAGTTATATTTAAGCAAATGTTAGTTATTGTTTTGAAGCTGTTCAGTAATGTACACAGTGGAGGAAATTCAATTCTAGGTGAAGGAACCATGTGAGGTTCCACTTAAGATCTGTTTTGACTGTATTTAATGGTCTCTCTAGTTTTCCTTTGCAAAGGGGTGACTATCTTCTTATTACCCCTAAAGGCTTGAATTTATTTTCCCATAAGATCAAACAAAATCATTTTATGTTCAAATATATAACGTTACACGATGTAATGTTGCTAACATTAAACAGGTTCAGAAGTATAGACACATCCCATGTAATTGGCACCACCTCAACTCAAAAGTATTGTGGGGTCCGAACACCCTTCGTCAGGCAATTCAAAGATTGTAAAAGTTCTCCCAGGTAGAAAAGAACCTTCATCTTGCACGGGGGATGTAAAGGATGGTGGAGTTCCCCTGGGTTTCAAAGTTCATTTGTGAACGAGTTACTCTGTGAATATGTAGACTGGGCAAAGACAAAGACATTTTTTTGCTGCTATTTAGTTGGGCTAATAAAAGATATCGCCTCTAGCTCAAGAGTTTTGTCTGCCTTTGGAGGGTTATAGTATTTTTCCTACTTATGTTAATAGTAGCTTATGAAGTAAGTAGAATGTGAAGTTCATTGATTAGTTTCACATTATCACTTCTCAGCTTAAATTTTTATTCCAAAAAGGATAGGATATAGCAGATGAAAGAAAGGATAGGATATAGCAGATGAAAGAAACATCAAAATACTTTACATTAAAGTAATCACTTCCAGGGCTCCCTTTCTATTTTGCCTTCAATCTTTATGTTATTCTACAGCCAGTTCTAGGACCAAGCTATTAATAAGTGGGCAAGGAGATGAGCACCAGATTTAAAGCCTGACAAAAGCTTGCATAAAACAACTCTTCATCAATCCACTGTAAATTCTGGGCTGAATTCTGATACCCTTTTCTTACACAGGGTAGTACTGCAAAAAGTACTCAGTTTCTTAACTCTTTGGCCACATCTGCATGAGCGTGGACTTTTGGTTCCCTGGGGACAACTAGCAGTAGCACACCTTGTACTACCACTAGTTGTCCTTGGAGAATGTCTGTGCCATGTGCCCTGTGGCACAGAGCAAGTTATGCCGGGGGGATAGGAGAGGCTGGGGCTAGCACTAGGCTGGCCCCAGCAATCTTACCTGGGGTCTTGGGGGCCTCCTGGGACTGCAGCAGTGGCAATCTTGCCACTTAGAGCCTGGCCAGCAGCTGAAGCATGGCTGTGTCCTGCTGACCTGGCTCCGGTTCTGAGTGGCGCACACTGCCCCTGCATGTACCTCTCAACTTTTTATTTTTCTGCAGGTTTTTTTGACCCCTGGATTTCCAGGGGTCAAATCCTCTCCCCCACACCCCCGTGCTGCTCCATTGCATTGTAGAGAACACCTGAACTTGCAGAATGTGGCACTGCAGATGTGTCTTCAGCACCACATACTGCACAGCTGTGCTTGTCTGGGCACAGCCTTTGAGGCAGGAATATTTGTTATAAGTTTCCAGAGTAAGGGGTAGCTGCAGTATTGGTACTACTGCTGCTCCTACTGTGAAACCAACAGGTTCATGTTGTAAGGTATCTTCATTCTCACTGAAAAGTATCACATTCTGATGCTTTGTCTGGCTTGAGAAAAATCATTAGTAATTATTATATTATAAAATAAATATATAAGGCAATATTTCCTTTCCATTCCATATTTTCCTGCTTAAGGGACTGTAATCAATGCTGTGGACTAGCAGAGTTGTGCTTTTATAATCATATGCATGCAACTAAAAGGGGGTTGCTTGGATTTCTTTCTTTATTACCTCTTTATGAAAAATATGCTGTAAAAAACTAAGAGTGGAAGTTTCAATGTTTCTACTCTTTTATGTTGACAGTAACTACTGGAAATGAAACATTACCTGGTTGAAAATACAGTCCTGAGCCATTTAAGATTTACAGGCTCCCTGTGGTGTAATAATTATTGCTTTAGGGGATCTTACTGTTGTCCTCATCCTGTTAGGAATTAAGTACAAGTTAAACATAGATATATAATTATTTGTATTGCAGCTGAACAACTGGGTATTGTTTTCACTGAAAGATTGAAATTTCTGCCTTTATTTTTAACACATTTAGTGCTGCATGTCTTCCTTCTCTATACAAAAATGGCTATTTGGATTGTAATATGGGCAAATATTTATTCTGTCTTGCATATGTTTTTTGGGGAACAAAAGCATAATAAATATGAGTGGAGATCGG
>NW_005842517.1:65419-96518 GCF_000455745.1 Alligator sinensis | reverse complement strand
GGAAGATTGTGAGTACCATGTTTAAAAAAAGGATAAAGTTGAAATGAGTCTTTGGCCTGCCTTCTAAATTAACACCCATACACTGTTGAAATAATCTTTTATACCTACAATGCTTGTTTGAAATTCAACTTCCATCAGATGAACTAAAGAAACCTGATATTCAGGCTACGAGAAGCTGACATTCTTTTAGTTGTGCCCGCAAATTATTTTTCATTGTTTTTCATGGTTTTAGGTTCAATTGTAGAGGGCATTTTTTAAAATTTAGCTCAAAATGTATATCTGGCTAATATTTAGAATATACAGTAAAATAATATTTATGCTCTTACAGACCATGTGATCTGCGCACCTCAAAATGCTTTCCAATGATACATGAACCCTGTTATTCCCCTTTTACACCTAGGGAAATTAAATGACATGTCTAAGGTACAGCACAGAAACAATGGAAAAAATGGAAGTAAAATCCAGGTTCTGTCCTTGCTCTGAGTGAAGTAAATGGGAGTTCATTCATTTAAGGCATGGGTGTTAAAGATACAGTTTGTGGGCTGAATCTAGCCTGTGGAGCCCTACAATCTGGCCCATTGTTCTCAGTCTGACCTGGAGCATGCGGCCCATGCTGGTCCAGGCCTTGTGCATTGCATGAAGCTTGTGGAGCTGGTTTGGTGCCTGCTGTGTGCAGTGTCCAGAGCTGGACCCCATAGGCTGGTCCAGGGTGTACACTCTATGTGGCACCTGTGCCAGACTAGCCCTATGTGCTGGTTCTAGGGCTGATCCACATCAGGCTCACAGACTGTCCCTATGCTCTGGAGCCAGCACACAAGGCCAGTCTGGAGCATCAGATGCACCAAATGCATCGCACGTCTCATGTTGGCTTTGCACGTGAACCCCAGGCTGGGTCTGGTGCGCACTGCATGCAGTGTGCAGGGCTGGTCTAGGGTATACACTGCATCACATATGCCCTAATGCATTGCATCACACTGGTCCTGTGTGCTGGCTGTGGTGGGAGGGTGGCCACTGATGCATATGCAGAATACCGGAAATCCTCTTGGTGAAGGGTGGAAACACTGGCTCCCTTGGCCAATCAGTGGTGAGGGGTGGGGCCACCACCTCTTTAGCCAATCAGCACTGAGCAGTGGGTCCACACAAAAAGACTGCTATTCAGTCCATGAGCCCCACACCAATGAATGCATGGCACCCTGTGAAATGAGAGACAGCAAGTACTAGGATCAGCAGCAAGTTTGTGAGCCTCTGCAGTTCAGCCAGCAGGGAGCTGAGCCTCACTCGCCATGCATCTTGGTTTTACATATCCCACAGCTCTGCCATTCTCTCCAGACTGTCCAGCCTAGAGAGAATGTGGCTTAGCAGGTGCGAGGCTCGAGCATGCCCTCCCCACACTGGGATTCAGTCTCACTCCATCCCAGTTTCATGACTGGGTGCCAGGGACACACACTGCACAGGGACCTCACTTCCCCCCTATCAGCATTCATCACAGACACTGGGCACCCAGGAATCTGCCCTGGCCACATTCTGGTCAGAGCTGGGCTGAGTGGGGTCAGTGGGCACTGGAAGCCTGAGGCAGTGCAGCCAACTGCCCAGCAGGAGCTTCTCTTCCTTCCCCCAGGAGACAGACAGGTTTGCTTGTCTCGGAGGAGAAATAATGACTTAATGAGCTGGCCTAGCTGCCCAGGAGCCCAGAGGCACCTCTGCCCAAAGCTTCCCCTCCCCATGTAGCGGGACACCCCAGGGACTCACCAGGCTGCTCTTTGGGTGCCAAAACAGAGCCTGTCCCACTGGTGTTCCAGCAGATACAAATGCGGTGCTCTACCTGCCTGCTCTCAAAGCCATGACCTTGTGCCGAGGCCATGTTGGGGGGAGGGGGAGGAGATTAAGCAGTGTGCAGACCAAGTTCCTGTCCCTGGAAGCTCAGCTGCCCCCAGGGCCTCTCACATACCCAGCCCAGGGTCAGGCATGCAACAGTGCACTCTCTGCTCTTGCCATGCCTGTGGATGCACTT
The DNA here is from genome assembly GCF_000455745.1 of Alligator sinensis. NCBI lineage: Eukaryota > Metazoa > Chordata > Crocodylia > Alligatoridae > Alligator > Alligator sinensis. The sequence goes on along the minus strand of NW_005842517.1, from coordinate 94,507 downwards.
TAGCCATGGCTCCTCACACAGGTGCAGAGGGACCAGCCTCTGGATCCCCCCACCTCCATCCTTCCCTCCCTCCCTCCCTAGCTGACTTGGAAACCTGACCCTGCTGGCTGTGCACTGCCATACCTCTAATCACAGCCAATAAAATTGTGAGGACAAATGTTTGACATGCATTTCCACCAGTGAACTGAAAAACGGGATTTTCTGCAGTCTGCTCCTCATTGAAGAACAGACGGGGGACAAACGGTTTAAAAACAGGATGGTCCAGTATAAAAAGGACTAATGGTCACCCTATCTAGTGGTTGGGGCCCATCAGTTGGCCAGATCCAGCCTGTAGACTGGCCTTGCATGTAGGACCAAATGAGTCTGACACACCTGATTTAAGGCATATGGAATCCAGAAACAACAATACGTTTAAGCAGGTGGGGAACAACCAAAACTTTCAAAACAAACTTCAGCTCCACCCAAAGGTTCTCATCTTATCTTGTATTGCAAACCTCTCTCCCTTATGGCATATAACAAAGTCCGGTGCCAAAGAACCTGGAATACAGAAAAGTTTAGATTGCAAATTTAAGAACCATTCAGATTTGGGGATATTGTCCTGTAATAAACATCTACATCAGTCAAGATTCAGGTGTTTGATCTCTCTTCACAATGAAGATAATGTGGTTTGACACAAAATTTACTAAAAACTAAAATGCCCAGCATAAATGAAATCTGACTGAATTCTTTGCTGCATTTTTAGTCCATCTTATTTCCTGCTTTCATTAAAGTTTTCATTATCCTAGTTGTAAACTGACTGCATCAAATGCCTTAAAGTACATTAAAAATATTTCCCTTTTGGCAATTGTATCACAATTCTAGTTCTGTAATTCCCTTGAATAAATATTATTTTAAAAGGATGGAAACAGCTTTTTGGGAAGAGTATATTTTGATATTTGATCCATATTCTTTGTTGAATATTTGATAATAGTGAATTTATATTTATAATAAGGCATTTAAATTAAAATTCTCAAAAAGATTTAAGAACAATTTAGTCTGCAAAAAGCTTGATTAAGAACAGAAGCGATTTATAGAAACAATACTGAAAGGCAGCCAAAGACTGCCTATTCAAAAACTTAAAATACTTTTTTGAAACATATTAAAGTACTCCTGACATTAAAAAGAAATTTAAAACAAAAGGATTTATTGAGATTTTTCTCTAGGAAAATTATTATTAAACAGCAGCAAACAACATGTTGGTAAAACACATGGTAAAAATATATTCTTTTAGCCTGAGAAGAGTGGAAGCAAGCATAAAACAAACTAACAAAAAACCCCAGAATACAGGTTTCATCCTTATGTTCTGTCCTTTGGCCATGTTGCAGTTAAACCACTTCAGCATGTGCTTAACTTCTACCATATAATTAACTCCCAGGCTAAGTACAGACAGTCAAAAAGCCTGAGGCTGACTTGTTTCAGTTTTTGCAGGTTAGTCTAAGCTACAATAATTGAACCAATAAGCAAATGAACAGACATTCACTTTTGATTAAGGAAATGCAGCCACATGCCTGCAGTGGCTCAACCCAGAAGCTGGTGGGCACTAAAGCACTCATGGCCTGTGTGTTTGCTTCTTCTTCCCGCTACCCCTGAGGTTTCTGGGGTTTGCAGTCCAGACTCATAGCAGCAGGACTCTTCAGGATTCCTTATCACTCCCTTTTCCTGCTTCCAGGTGCCTCTGGGACTTGTAGTCTACAATCACAGGCAGCCCTAAGTAAACAGGTCAGGAGAGCTCCATACTCGGGGGAAGGGAAGTTTAACTCCCCCCCCCCGGTCCCTGCCCCTAGTAGGGGTTTGCCTGATGGAGCCAGTGAGCCAGCCTTCACTGGTCCATTTAGGGAGCAGAGGGGCAGGGCCAGCCCTGCTCTCCGGAGCAGACAGTACAGCACAGCCCAGGGCTGCAAAGCATGCTGGATGCTGGGGAACTCTGATTTAATTTGGACCTGGACAGAAGTTTCATAAAATAGTTTGACCTAAATCAGTTAAGTCTGATACTACATTCAACCAGGTTTATCTTAAACTAGTTTCAGTCATTTTGAAACTGGCTTATGTGCACTGAACTTATGTTCTGTTATAGGTTTAAACCAGTTTCTGGTCACTTAAACTGGTTTACGTGTAACTTCTGTTCCTAGCCCCATTGAAACTACTGGGACTTAAGTATGTGCTTCGGTGCTTTATGGAAATGAGACAGCTCTCATTTCACTATTTCTTCTCTCTCCCCCTTTCTCTTTTTGTGCTACAGTACTTTAGAGGTCAGCTTTTTCTCCTCATCAACAGATAAATTGGCAAAACAATGACCTCATTCTGAACCAAGGACTCCAGTCAAATGCTCTTGCAAGTTCTAGAAGTTTTCTTCTTAGGACCTGTCTCTATTTCAGGTTGATATTTTATTTCAGTGCTTCCACTGACTGCAAATGCAGTCTTCATAGCAAGACAAACCAGATACTACTAGGCTTATTTTGTGGAGGGAGCCAATCAGCAAATGGTCAGTGGTATGAGTCCTGAAGGTTGAGGTTAGCTCAACATCAGGCATTTCTTTTCTAGAAATATTCCATACATGTAATACACATGTACACCAAAAGAAGCTAGATCACTGAAAAAACCAATCCATATGTTTTACCACATTTACTTATATATTTACAAAATATTCCCATGTGGCTCTTCGTGTATGCTTGGGAGATACCAACTCTCTCAAATTACTTGTGAATTGTGCTTAGAACTGCCAAGGCAGTAATGAAAGGCATTTTATAACTTCTAAAAAACACAGAGCAAATAAAATGTCTAAAAACATTAACAAGCATGTGTAGTTGCTGTGGATCAAGCTTCTGCACTTTCTAATAGAAACAGCCACCTCAGGGCAAGGGGAATTACAGAGGATTAATGATGAAGTGAAGTTAATGGCTCTTACCATTCCTCCACCCATAATTATACTGCCACTAGTCATAACTTCCCAGGAAATGGCCTGTGCTCAGCTCCAGCTTGATTGCAGTTTCCTCAGATTCAGTTGCATTCATTTGGATTCCAAACAATTTGTTCTGTTGGTCAAGATACCTTGTAGCTTTTCCTCCTCTGAAAATGTTGGGAAGACTGCATATTTATTGTTTGCTGACCGACTAAAATACCTGTGAGGGTCTAGTGGTTTATGAGCAAGACTGAGAGGTGGGTGTTCCTGAGTTGTAATTTGAGCTGATTCTGACTAGCTGTGAATCCTGAATATTCCTGAAGATGGAGAGTCAGAATACAGGAAAATGCAGGTCCCAGTTTCATGGGTTCTGTATGCTCTGTAACTCCTTGCGGGTGGAAAAAATGAGGCAGGGCTACATAATGGGGCAGTCTTTAGATGTCTCAGTATATCAGGGAGCGCATGGCCTTACAGCTCAGAAAACCAAATGGATAATTTGGGCTGGATAAATGTATTTACTTGAAAGCACAGAAACACAAGTTGGATTGAAGCTCTGTTCAAAATCAGGCCCATCGACTGTATATTAAATTTATATTTCTAGAACTTATCTTTTAAAGTGACTTTAAAATACTTTTTCCACTTTGGGAAATAAAATGTCTTGGCCAATCTATACAGTTCTTGAGAAAAGGTTCTCCATGCACTGTTAGAACATCTGTGTGAGCAAAGGAAGAAGTAAATGAGTGATGATTTTGTGTTCTTTTATTTTGTTCCATGAAAGGTTTTGAGTTTATTGATACTGATTTATGAAGACAGCTTTGCCTTTTTTTCAGGCAGGTGTTAACGAAAATGATTTTTATGATGGTGCTTGGTGTGCAGGACGAAATGACCCATATCAATGGATTGAAGTAGATGCTCGGAGGCTAACAAAGTTCACTGGAGTTATCACACAAGGGAGAAACTCTCTCTGGTTGTAAGTACATGCTTATTTTCCTCCCTGTGATGCTAAAGTTTGGAAGTAAAGTGTGGGTTTTCCTCATTTTTCAAGAAAGGGAAGGAGAGAGAGATGGTGTAGGTGAGAAAAGGTGTTTGAGAATGAAGGTAATACAGACAAAAAGATAAAAAGAAGTTGTTTATACAGTAGGGTCGGGGTTCAAGAATAAGGGAAACAAATGTGAAAGTAGTAATTTACTTCAACTTTTTAATTACTTATGACAAAACACAGGATAGTACACTTTTATAACCCCTTCAGCATTAACATTTTGCCGTTGAGTAACTCTTGGTACTGAAATTTCTTTACTAGGGTTACCATATTTCCAGTATCAAAAGAAAGGATACCTGGGGGCGGGGGGTGGGAAAGGGGAGGAAGGGGTATATGATTCTGGAGGGAGGGGGGGGCGTGATATGCCTGTGCCCTCCCTCCTAACCCACAGTCCCCCACCAGCCCTGATGGTGCTCCTCACTCCCAACCCGCAGCCCCTGCCACCCCAGCCCTGCTCCCCATGCAGCTTGCACACCTGCACACACACACTTTCTCTTTGCATCTCTGTCTCTTACCTGGGAGCAGCTGCCACGGTCCACACATGGAGCACATGATCCCCTGACAACCAATCACCTTCCCTGCTGCTCCAAGCCCCAAGCAGCCAAGCTGCAAGTTTGTGGGAAAAGCAGAGGTAGAGCAAAAACTTGGACATTTGCTTGCATTTTAAAAACCTGCCCAGACAGGAGGACAGGGGGTCAAAAAAGAGGACATGTGTGGGAAAACCTGGATGTATGGTAACCCTATTCTTTACCTAAACCAGTGTGCAACTTGCTTACGTTAAGTTTTTTAACTGTTGTCCAGTACCTAACAATTATTCTATTAGCAATCATGTTACTGATGCTATACATTTTCATGGGGTGGGAATCGGGAGTGGGGGTGGCGCTGTGTTGTTGCACCACTGCTGTCCCTGGCTGACCTGGGTGCAGGGGAAGCCCCAGAGCCACTTCTGCTCTGCTTTAGCCTTGTGCTGTGGCTGCATGGGGTGCCAAACTTAGCAAGAGACAGCAGTGACTGTCCTTCCCTCCATGATCCCCACAGGCCAGGAGCAGACAATGGAAGGATGAACCTGCCTTCCACTGCAGGGAGTACTGGGCTTGGCTGGCAACAGTGCTGGTGGTGCACAGATTCCTCCTTCCAGTGACTGCTCCCTCCCCAGAAAGCACCCATCACTTTTCAGGAGCAGGTGCTGGAAGGAAGAACCTGTGTGCTGCCACTGCTGCTGTCCCTGGCTAAGCCAGGCTCCTCCGAAAACTACTCTGCACAGCCCCTGGATGGAGGCATGGCTCTGGGCTCCTCCAGTGCCCAGGTCACCTGGAAACAGTGGTGGCAATGGTGGGCAGCCTTCTTCCTGCCCCTCCCCACCCTTTGTGTCTCTGCTTCCTGCCTGGCTTCCTGGTGTCCTTACCAGTCTGGAGACTCCAGCCATGTCTCACCCCAATGCTCTTAAGGATGGTGTGTTGCACCCCTCTTTAGTAAATCCTGGAACTGCCCATGCTAATACATTAGTGATCGCCAGTTAACATCTTTTGAAGTGACATCAATTAGGTCAACCCTTGTAATATTGTTTATATATCACATTCCATAGAAAGAAAAATGCTTTACAGCATCAACACAAGGCATACAAACCATTCTGATCTGAGTTCCACTATCTGCTACATAGACTGCACTGAGTTTGTGCATTGCAGGAAGAGTAAGTGGAGGTGTGGTAGGGCCAGTGAATTTGGCCCCTTTATATATGTCCAAGGGGAAGCTCCTCCTCTCTGCTTGGGGAAGGTTGCTCATTCTAGAACAGCTGAGACCAGAAACTCAGGGCATTTTTACACATGCTCCAGGAAGGGGAGTTCTTTAATTAGAGCAACTCCGAGAGTTGCTGTAATTAAAGCACTCGCAGCATCTCATGTATCAGCATCCCCGCGCTTCAAAATGGTGGCGGGGGTGCTTTAACTTAAGCTTGTCAAACAAGCATTAGTTAAAGTACCTGCCACCATTTTGAAGTGTGGGGATGCTGATACATGAGATGTGGAGGCTGCTGGAGGCACACTCACTAGCATGATCCAGCAGACTTGATTAATTGAGTCTGCTCTGACGCACTGTACTTACAGCGTGTCAAAGCAGCCTCCCCGCATGTCCGCAGGCACACTCAGTTTCCATATCCTATTTCATGATTCCTTTTAAAGGATGAAAGTATACTGGAGTTCCATGTTTAATCACAGACTAGAGGCTTTTCTTCCTGCCTCATTAAATTTACGCACGCTGTTACCGGTTCTGCATGCACTGATGTGCATACTTACTTGTGACCACGCTTTTGGTTTAGACACAGATTAGGCACCCATTGTATTTTTGAAAACTAATACCTTTATGTTTGCTATTCACATTTTATCTCTTTCTCTAGCAAAAGGCTCATTGGTTGTGTTGGATGTTTACCTAAACCCAGTGGCAACCAAGTGTAAAAATCACTGTAGGATTTGACACCTTACTCAATAATTCTCTTTCAGATTTTTTAACCAATATTTTCCATCCCAGCAAGGCCCTGTTAATGAAGAGCAGAGCAGACTGCACATGTTTAATTGACGTAGGAATCGAAAATGGAAATTGCTCTCTGCTCCTTCTTTTGTTAAGGATTTCTAGTTCATTACTGACTTCCAGCCTGAGGCTGTAATTTGGCCCAATAGGATTGAACAGGATGTGAAAGGAGGGAAGATATATTTAATTGTTATTTTAATGCTTGGTCTGCTCCTGCTTAACACTTGCAAACAACTTCAGAGGTGTTTCTGTTAATGTCAGTGGAGTTACTTTGGAGTTACTTCAGTACAAAACTGATTTAACTGAGATAGGAATGAGACACCGGACAGTATCTTGTGAAAATAAATAGTAGTTGAAAGTTACCATGAATTTACTTCTTTCAACCTAGAATTCTACTTAGTTTTCAAGGGACTAGTGCTTCAGTTCTTACTCCAAGAAACAATCCCATTCACATCACTGGAGTTCCTTGGGTGAGGAAGGGGATAGCAGGATCAGATCCCTTTAACAAGATCTATACCCTACCCTGTCCAACCCTATTAGACAAAATCACTGCAGTAAAAACAAAATTTCTCTTTTTAAACAGGAATTTCAGGTATTGATTTTCCTTTGCACATTGGTGTGGGGGGTGGGAGCCTTTTGTCAGGGAGGGGTGCTACAGTTAATATTATTGTTCTGCAATAGGTAATACCATATTTATTCAAATACAAGACAAGGGTTTTTCCCCCAGTTGGCATAGGGGAAAAAGCTCCTCATCTTATAATTGCAGACAAGGAAATCTCACTAAATACATTGTCTATCATTAAATTGCTGCCAAAAATATCATGCACTCAGTAATGGAAACCAACTATGAAGTTGATTAAATGTAGGTAACATTGAGCATAACTATAAAACATTGCCCACATTGAGCAAACATGCTTATGGGAACCTTTTTTTGTGTGGCCCTTAAAAAAACAAACAAATGGGTAGTGTTCCTTCTGCAGGGAACTGGCACTGGGCTTGAAGGTACTGCAATACCAGGCTGGCACCGGGAGGGCCAGAGCCAGCCCTGAAACCTTTCCCTTGGTGCCAGAAAATGTTAAAGGTCAGGATGACAAAATTTTGAGGGATAAGGAAATACAAAGGATCTGAGTGAGGGCCTACATTAGGCCTGTGTGAAGCAGCTAGTATTCACTTCAGATTTGTCCAATTTGGGGGACAGTGATTTGATTTGGTGATTCGAACCACTGTCCCAGATTCATTTGGCTGAATCTGATTCAGAGATTCAGCAGCAGCCGAATCTCCGAATCAGCCAGGCCAGGCACATCCCCCACCCACTCTCCCAGTCCGGCAATGGCTGCCCCAGCTCCCAGCACTTGTAAAAGTGGCAGAGCCCCACACGCAGCGTGGGCCAGTGGGGGCAGCAGGGATCCCCACCCCCCCCCAGCAGCACCCGGGGAGTACTGGGGCTTTTCTTTAAAGTACTGAGCTGGGGGGGGGAGTGGGGGGGGTTGGGGGGGCTGGCAGGGGTACCTGCAGCTTTGAATCAATTTGGACCTTTAAATTGGTCCCCTGATTTGATTCAGATTCAGAGATCGGCCACCAAATCAGGTTGAATCTCCTCTGAATTGAATCACCACCTGAAGCTTCGCATAGCCGTAGCCTATATGGTAAAGGGTGGTAGTAGGGGTGTGAACACAACCAAGTTACACAAGAATCATGAAGCCAACTGAGTTCAAGGGTGAGGGGGTGGGAAAGGGGAAAAAAGGGGGAAGGGGGTGCAGTGCTAACATAACAAAGAGTATATAAGAGACCCTGCAAACAATACTGCATTTGAGTAGGGAGGTGGTTTATAGGCACCCATAGAGTTACAAATAGAGAGATGCAGGATACAGTTGTGGGGGTAGGGAAGAGTCCAAGATTTAGAAAGTCCTTTTAATCCTTTAAGTGTAGCAGCAGTGGTGGTGGTTGTGGGGTGGGCAGGGATTAAGGTAGTCCCCTCTGCATTGCTTCTGGTCAGCAGTCAGCTGGGGTCCATGTACTAGTGTTATCATATGATGTACTCCACATAGATATCCAAAAAGGCCAAGATGCTGATGGAAACCTACCACAAAGATAGGTCAGTACAACCCATCTGAATAAGACATATGCTAATGCCCAGTCCATTAAATGCAATCCCTCATTGTGGATTCTTTCAAGTCTTGGGGAACCACAGTATTGTTCTCTCTGTTGCCTCCCTTCTCAGCCTAGCACATATGATTAGTGTGGCCCTGCCCTCCACAAGGTGAAGTCAGACCAGGTTGCTCTGCGACCCATCTGCATATAATTTTTTGGAGGACTTCAGGACTCATGGCAAGAACACCTTGTTCTAGTCATGAGTGGGGGCTAATTAGCAAATGGATTCTTTGGGGCAGGTGGTTATCTGGAGTATTGTACACTGCTAATCTGTGGGATCACTATGGAGATGGGACCACACTAATCATATGTACCAGGCTGAGAGAGGACATGACAGAGGGATTCTGGGTGAACTATGTGCAATGTTGTGGATCACCATGACTTGAAATGCTGTTGACTCTTGTGGGGCCCAACTTAGCGAACTCTGGTAAACCATGAGCATTTTGGCTTTGGATTAATACAGTGCACAGTTTATACTAAACATAAGTAGGTTCCAAAACACTGTTCAGAAGTGGTTTTATGAAACATGTATATTAAATCTTGCAGAAAAAAAAGTAACATGCATCAATGCTGGATGAACTAAGTGTATGGGTATTATATGAAAATTGCTACAGTCATTTTTAATTTCAAAGTTATTATTTTCAAATGTATTCCTCAGTTCCATTTGCTTAGGGAGAGCAGGGTCTGACAGTATAGGGAAGGGGCTGTCAGGGGAAGAAGTTGGGGAGAAACAGAAAACAAAGGGCTATTGGACCCCCCAGATTTATTTTCCCTGCTGTAGCAGTGAGAAGGGAACAAATTTTAGGCAAACCTCAAATAATTAGATTCTGTACGTGGAAAATTATAAAAAATGTATTCTTTTTTCATGTATAGAATCTGGTAATTGGTTGGTTATCTTATAATCAGGGTCATCTTCTATTTGAGTAAATATGGTATTGTAGCAAAGACTCGTATATCTCCTGTAGTTGTAATTTAACTTTCCCCTGTACCAGATATCATCTATCCTAGAACTGCACTTCCTTGTCTTGTCATGTTTCTATTTTTAGGTACATTTATTATGAGGCTTGGAGCAGGGCTTGATGCTCTCCTTACATTTAACACACTATTTATTTTTTAAATCTCTGAGCTAGATGCACAAACTTGCCCCTTTTTTGAGAGTTCATGGGCAAAACTCTCAGTTACTGGAGCAGGAAGACAAATCGATAAATCCAGACTCCTCATTCACCACTGTTGAGGGCACTTTTGCATTGGAACAGGAGCAGAAACAGCTCTGAAGGGATCATACAAGGAGAGTGCATTGGTCTGATGCAGAGCCTGTCTGTCAGACATCCTTTCTGGCAGAGTGTGGTTCTGGCAGACAGAGTGGGCAGCTGGGTGGGGAGATATGGTAGTGGAAAGCCTCTACAGATCTTCTGCCATTCATAGCCCCAAAGGGGTGGCTTTGGAAGGGCTCAGGGAGCCTTATGGACCCTGCCTAATGTCTGACTCAGCTGCCGTTGTTGGGCTTACAATGCGGTATTTTGTGACTAGGATGCACATTTTCAAATGACCCTTGGACCCTGATGCTGATCTGCTGAAATGGAAGAATCTTAATTGCCTGCCACGGGGACAGGATCAGACCTGTATTGAACATCTAGCTGATGGCTTCTGTAGTCACCTCCAGCAAGCTAAGGATTCTGCTGGAAGTTAGTGGGCAACTGAGCATTAGCTGAAGCAGCCGGTATGGTACTGGGACTGTTTTCCCTTTGAAAGCAGCTCATTGCATCTCTCTCCATTTTCAAAAAATACCAAAAAGCTTATTTTTTTCTGATTTATGCTTAAATTTACCAACACTATTATTATTTATTTGTTTTATTGTTTATGCTTCTCCATCTGTTTGCAGCTTTTTGAGATCCAGTGTTTTTAATTATTGATAAATTGTTTTTATTTTTGCGGGGCTGTATAGGCGGTATACATGCAAATATTAAAAGTTTGCATTTTGCTGTCCTCTGTGATTTGTAGTTTTAGTGACTGATTTTTGTTAAGCCCTGCTTTTTATATCTCCTTTCTTGGCCTAGTTTAAAAGTGAAGATTTAATGTCAAGTTTTTGAAGACTGATTAATTTATTGGAGGTGACAAAGTGTAAATTTAAAACTCTAGGGGGCAAATGATAATGTATACAGTGGGGAATGTTTAGCTCTCACTGGCAGCCTTTCTAAGATACAGGATGTCTGTGTTTCTAGAGTAGATAATTAATTTGAGATTCTGAACTACTTCCGCTTAGTTTGAGCACAAGAGGGTTTCAGCAGAGCACAATGAAAAGAGATCGTTTAAGCCTTTTACAAGGATGAGTATGTGTGATACAGAATGTAAGTTTATCCAAAAGCTGAACTAGTTCAAGGTTTCTCTGGATATGATGTGTTCTTGATTTGATTTTTATTGTTGGAATATGGCTGCTTTCTTTTCTTCCCCCTTGTTTTATCAGGCAAGCGAGGGTGAGAACAGTGAAATAGTATAATGGCTAAGAGGTGGAGAGTGAGAGATTGTAAGTGGATAAATAGAGGTGGTGAGCGCAGCTCTGATGAATAAGGTAGGTGCACAGGGATAGTGGTAGAAGCAGATGCTAGAGTTAAAAAAGGAGGCACTTTTAAGGCTTGTCTTCTTCATTAAATGTCTAGCAAAAGTTCTGCAAGCAGACAGCAGCCACTACAAAGAAGCCATCAGAGGTATAGATCAATACCATGGGGTATATATCAGGCCTAGTTGTGAGTATTTGGGTAATGCCATGACTCTGAGTGATGAAAGGTCAGCTTTTCCATGAGTATTAGTGGGTGGAAGGGCCTGTTATAGGCACCTAACCGCTCATAGGATAGATAGTGTTTAGTATAGCCCCTTTGTAGCCAGGTGCCACACAGTGGCTGTCACTGTGGCCCATCTTTAATAAAAATGTAACAAGAATATTCCTTATGTAGCAAATAAAAATACTTGTTGGCAAATCATTTTATGAGACCTGTGAGAGCCAGAAAATACCCCATTTGCTGAGCTAAGCTGTGTTTAAGGAATAACCTAGCCAAGTTTGACAGCCAACAGGGCACTTTTTTTTCAAGCCCTGGTAAATTTGCCAATGAGGAAAAAAATGAAAACACCAGATGTACAACTCTCCCCAGTCAGTCCAGGGGAATCTGCAGCTGAATCAAGTGATGGGTCATAATAAGGTTTGATAGTGGTTTGTGTTGTGGGAACTGAGGCCAGTGGTGGACCTCTCTTCTACACAGAAATGCTAAGCTCTAAGCACAGTGGAAATGCCATATAGGTTAGCCTATAGGCTGTTATATGACAATGCTAAAAAATCACTGGAGGAGTTATTTTCTTCCAACACTGAACAAGGAACTTTATTAGGTGAAGAAAATCAAGTTTTAACTGTACAGCTATTCTCTGTGCTTTACTGCAAAACTTCAGTCTAGAGTTTGCCTATTCTGTCTCCCTGGATTCCTGTCTTATATTTAAAGACCATTATGTGTAGTGTCACAGGGGAAGGCTGCAGCAAGTACATGTAGAGGGCATCCATACTCCATGGCATACTGCAATACAAGGATTTTTGTTACTTACCACAGAGCTGGAACATGAATGAAATAACAGTATGGCCAATGGTCCTAGTATTAATGTTGTATAAGAAGAGAAAACACTGATTCTCTATTGTACTAAGCAGTGGCTTCTATGGCTGGGACTGACTGATGATCCAGTGTGTGGAAACGGTTCCTGGGGATAGAGACCTCTTAGTTCATGGAGACTGGTTGCAGCCTTGAGGCAGTATTAGCACCCATAATAAATGAAGTGAAGAGCATGCTGGGACACACACACTTGCTGAGAGACTACAAAAAAGTCTTGGTCTATCCTACATATTATATCATCACGTTTCGTTTCCTTTCATCACTATCAATATCAGTATTTTTAGTTGAACCTGTCATCTGTCTGAAGTATCCTACCCTAGTACAAATTCCCTGCACACGTTGACCAGGATGGAGGCCTTGCTCCCAGGCAAGCCAATGCAGTGATGTCTGAAGTAATAATAAAGACTCTCTTGGAAAAAAAAGAGAAACTTGAAACACCCAAATGACAAAAAGAAAGAGATGAAGGGAAATGGAAAGGATGGGAAAAAATCTGAGGAAAGGAAGAGAAGAAGAACCAACAAGGTTTGAGGACAAAACGTGAGGATTTAAAGACTGTTCCAGACATAAGGAAGTAAAGAGTTCTTGGGTGCAGACAGAAGAGCAGCTCTCTGTTGCTACTCACAGGGTGCCTACACACATGATTGAAGCTGCACTGGTGAGCCGTAATTACAGCATGTTGGAGCAGACTCGATTAATCGAGGCTGCTGGAGAGTAGCAATTACCACGCTCCGGCAGACTCCCGTGTCATGTGTATCAGCATTCCTGAACTGAAAAATGGTAGCGGGGGTACTTTAACTAAAGCTCGTTTGAGCTTTAGTTAAAGCACCCTGCTGCCATTTTTCAGCACAGGGATGCTGATACATGTGATGCTCCTGGCGCTTTAGCTAAAGCGGCTTTTGGAGCTGCTCTAATTAAAGCATGCCCGACTCCCGGAGCACATGTATAAACACGTGTAGTGCTTTGCAGGAAGTATAAACACCCATAGTGCTCTGAGTTGCAATGAACCTCTGGACTATACAGAAGTTTGCTGTTGGGTCCAAGGGTTGGGGATTCCAGCTGCTTGCTGCGGGCCCACAGCCCAGTCTTCATAGTGGACCCGCAGCAACGCCACTCCCTCCTCCCATCCTGGATGCTGTTTTCAGAATGGGAGAGGGGGAAGGGAACTTGTTCTTGGGGTTCCCCGGCTGGTGCTGGAGGGCGGTGGGGTGGATGGTTTGGAGCCCTTCCAAGGATTGGAGTCTGCTGGAGCATGGTAATTGCTACTCTTCAGCAGGCTCAATTTAATCTGCTGAATCGATTAATCAAGTCTGCTCTTATGTGCTGCAATTACAGTATGTTGGCACAGCTTCTATATATGTGTATAGGCACCCTGTGAGTAGTAACAGGGAGCTGCTCTTCTTTCTGCACCCCAAAACTCTTTACTTCCTTATTTCTGGACCAGTCTTTAAATCCTCACGTTTTTTCCTCAAACCTTGCTCGTTCCTCTTTTCTTCCTTTCCTCGGATTTTTTCCCATCCCTTCCATTTCCCTTCATCTCTTTCCTTTTGTTACTTGCGTGTTTCAAGTTTCTCTTTATTTTTCCAAAGCACCCGACCCACCCTCCAGCTGAAGGTGGAAAGAGAAATGAGTGAAAAAACAAATGGAAGAAAAAGAACACAAGTGAGAAAAAGTGAGGAAGGGAATAAAAAGAAGAGACAGCATCTAGGAAAGCAGAAGAGAAGCTCCAGAAGCAGATTAAAAATGGCACCTCTCCTCCCTATTGTTCCCACAGCAGTTGCTAGCAGTACAAAGTGCTCATCCTCAGGTATTCCTTCTGTAGTTTCAGTTTGTGAGATTGCTAGTGAGCTGTTCTGTCAGCTCCAATGTGAACACAGAAGAAAAGCAGAGAAAAAGGCCAGGACATGTGTCAGCACCAAATACTTATTTCATTCAGTCATTTCTGTTTTTTTCATAAGGGGGAAAAATCATTTCAACTCTGTATGCCAAATTCTGTACTTTGTTCCATGGGTGTGATTTCCATGGAAGTCACGTGGCCTTGAACCCTTTTAAGAAAAGAAGAAAATTTGAGCTCTGGAAGAAAATGTCTGGATTTTAATGAGTCCTTTTTCTTCACTGTAGAAATAAGCATGGACTTACATAGCTGCTTAGATGCTGCAGGCATTGTTAGGAAATCAGAAACCATGTGAAAGCTACTTTGTTTATCATTCCAAAGTCCAATTATAATTCACATTTGTCAGAATTTTTGCAAAAGTTCACGCAGCAATGCAGGGCCTAATTGGAGAGAAACTGGGCTGCTTTCTAGTATTACATCATAGAGGTGTGAAATCTGGAAGGGTCACAACTGTGTGTTGAGATCTGTCCACAGTACTAGCTTGATAGTAGATAGATAGTGGTCAGTCCCTTATTGATTTCTGAGAATATGACTACATATATCCTGGAGTAGTAGATGTGCCTCATTGTTTCAGTATGAATATCAGATGATTAACAGAAAGACATTAGCCACAAATCTTTGTAAACCTGTTTTGCCTGCCTTCATGCACAAGATGAGGGTAATACAACCTTTTAGAAAGGGTTGTAAAGTCCCCTTCTTTAAAATGGATTGTACTGGTTGATGGGACTTCCTTAGCACACAAGGAGTTTGCAGCTGTTCTTGGGGCAATATATAGCATATAATGACCTCCCCCCCACCCATTGAACTGGTAAGTTATCTTTATGGATTTTTGAACTAAACATTTTTATAAACATTTCAATCACATTTGGAATGGGGCATCATTTAAACATCATTTAAAAATATATGCAGTACGTTTAAAAATATTACCTAAAAGTCTTTTAAAATATGCACTTTCCAGGCAGAAGGAAAGTAAATTGGAATCATTGCTAATAACTTGGCAACTACATAAACACTTTAGGGAGCTTGTTTCTCACTATTCGACCCATTTTTCAATAATTCAGCACCGTCTTTGGTAGTAGGAAGAAAAACATATCTAAACATCCAAAAAGTGTGCTGAATACTAGCACAAAGTGTCAGGTTATTTTATAACATCACAGAGAGGAGAAATGGTGCTTTAAAGAAGATAATAATGCTTATTTTTTCAAGCATATACATTATTATTAATAATAATTCAATTATATAATACAATCAAATAAAAATCCAAATGCTATTTTGAATTTTCAAAACCAAATACCAGAATTTTCCAGTTAAAAAAAACACCTTTGTTTTCAATTTGTTTTCCTTTAGGAGCATTCATCAAAATAGATACGTTTTTTTAAACATGCTGATTGCAACAAAAACAATATTTTTAAATTGAAAAATATTTCTACAAAAAAATTTTTGAGTCTATTCACTACTTCCTGCTGTGGGACTCTACTGTGAGCTCCTAGGCTCAGACCTCTTATCTGATACTTTTCCCTGAGACCTGGAACACTACTCTCTAATTTCAATAGGATCCCAAACTATTTCCTGACACCTCCAGTGGCTCCCATTTTCTTACCAAAACTCTAGAGACTCTAAACCCTCTTGTTTAATTCCTTTAAGCACAATATATCAGGAAAACAAGAAACACAAGCTTAGCCAAAGTGTTTTTCTTAACTTTGGTGATTTTGCTCTTAAAGTGTATGAGAATGACAGATATTTGGATATGGAAAATGTCCTGTTGTATTACCAGTTTCAATAAGCACAGATATACATGAATGAGAAGAATTAAACAATCAGCTTTATTTGTGGATCAGTAAGCAACCTCTGCAGACCCTTGTTCCCTCTCTAACTATCTCACAGCTATTTAACTGAAGGGCCACCTGCAAATTACCAACTCCCTCACTCTCTTTAGTTAGGGAGCATCTATAAATGACATCTTCTGTCGCTACAAGTCCTGCCATGAATTGCAACTTCCTGTTGTCTGAACTCACCTCTTTTTCTGAATCCATGATTTGCCAGGTCTCACTCCTTCAAGTCCTTCTTATGTGGTGATTAGATCAAAGCAAGGCCCCGACTTTTAACCCTGACTTGTTGCTGTTTGCTCAGGCCATGGTGCAAGAACATATTTCCTTTGTAACCTTCCAGGGAAAAGCCTGCTTCTTTCTGGTACTCCAAATGAAAGTGGAAGGAAGTAACACTGTAGCACTATATCACTCTTACATTTATCATTGGAGTTGACTGGCTGGTGGGAAGAGCCTGTTCCAGTGCAGTACTGTGTATAAAAGTGTGCACAGCCCTTGCACACCACGGAGCTCTGGAAAGAATTATGTCTGTCTGACACACAGCCCCCCTGGGGTGCTGCAGTGCCAGACTTCCCCTAACTGTAGAGCGACCAAAGGCCACAATGCGGACTGGAAATATATGAAGGAGAAAGAGTCGGCATAGAACCCACGATATCACTCTTTCTGAATGACTTTACTTTTGAAGAATAGTAATAAAAATCCAGAAGAAATAACTGAGTTTAATTTTGCTCTCATTGAAATCAGCTGGTGTCTTGCCATTGGTTTCCATAAGAATAACTGTAGGCTCATATGTTACAATACCAAGGTAAATGAAAGCATATCCATTGGCTCAGTGCATATTTCAAGGTAAATGCAGAGGTGTAACGGGCACATTCAGCACCTAGGGCAGGGGTGGGCAGGTGGGTTGGAAAGCCAGCTACTGGTAGGGGGTGGAGGAGTTGGGGGAAGAAGGGAAGGGCACTATTGCCACTGCTGCTGTTGTACCCAGTGCTGTTTTCCCTGTGCCAAGAGCCTGGGTAGCAGCAGAAGTGACAGAGAGCCCGGTAGCTGCAGTCCCATGGTGTGGACTCCCTGGGAACTGCTGCTGCGGCAGTTTTGCTTTCCATTTGCTTTCTCCACTCCCAGATGTGCTGTTGGGTGCAGGGCTATGCCTGCTGTAAGAAAAACTGCCTGGTGGAGCATCACTCCACTTGGCCCCCACACCCCCATACTGCTGGGTGTGGGGCTGCATTGCCTGACTCCATTGGCTGGGCAGCAAAGGGCTGCCCCTGCCATGGTAAAGACTTTGGGGAGGGGACTCTGGTGCCCTCTCATAGTTGGCACCTGGGGCTGGTGTCCTGTTTGCCCCTAGTTACACTACTGTAAATCTGTATTTAAACTTATCTGTGACTTGGTAACCTTCCCTTTATTGTGGTGGCTATAAAGATGAATGAAAACAACAAATGGAAAATTGCCCTCATTTTCAAAATTTGAGCTGATATTTTTGTGTCGGTTTCCCTGTACCTCATTATCCAGCCTGCTTTCCCGGCAAACTCACGGTCAATCTGACACATACATGATAAATGTCACCATATTTTAAAATTATAATCATTTATGTGAGGCCAAGTATGCTGCCTATTGAGGTTGGTGGTAAAATTTACAGTGGTGAAATTGGAGCAGAATTTAACACCCCCTTTCCTTTATTTTATAGTTTGAGTACAAAGGGGTATCTTCTGCCCTCTGTGAGCATGAATAGGTCTCACTAATAGGTTTAGAACATGATTTTTTTCTGATTAAACTAGATTGTTTCACTTGTTTTTCTGATGATGACTCAGCCACAAGAATAGAAAATGTCCTACCTATAAAAGTACACAGTAATTGAGTATAAGTGACTAAAGTACACAACTCTACATGTTACTGGACCACATATCCTCTCTGCTACAGCCATACAACATCATTGGCATTGATAGAGATTTTGTGTATGTATCTGAAGGTGGAATTGTCTTGCCATGATTTTTTTTTTAAATAATAATTTTTCATTTCCATGGAAGGGCGAAGAATTTCAGACAAAGATTGATTCCAGAAAAAGAAGCTGCAGCAGTATAAAGTATCTGGTTTTTCATTTTAACAAACTGGTAGACACCTATATGGTACATTGACTGTCACATGTCACAGAAAGAAATAAACTCAGATTATCTGGTAGTGTAACTGGTGTGGGCGAGTGTGGCACCAGCCCCAGCTGCTTATTTAAAGGGTGCATCAGAGTGGCAGCTCTTGGGGAATCTGGGTCACTGCAGGAGCTGCATCAGCCCCTATGTGAGGAGGTAAGTGCTCAGGAGAACACCCCACTTAGTGTGCCCAAAAGTCCTAGTCCTGCCTCTGAGATTATCATGCCTCAAAAGTGTAGGACTGCCTCAGCTCAAGGAGAATCCCACTGTTTTCACTATGGGGTCCCATTGTACATCGTTTAACAGGTCAGAAATAATTCAGTAAGTTATGTTTCCCTTGGAATATACAGAACAGAAACCTGTTCTTTCCTATAGCTAATGCAAATAGATACAAATATGCAGGGTATTGCTGTGCAGTGCTTAATAAGTGGTCTGCATGGAAAAATTGGTAGCTAGACCTGGTTTCTCTGTCAGAACAGCCATAGAACAAAGCATGTGTGTTTGTCTAAAAGCACTAGCAGGCTCGCTCTCAGGATGCTTGAGATCTGCCGCTTACTCTGGCTTTTCAAGGTGCCGATGAGAAGCGGGAAGTATAGTATTTTTGATATCTCTTCTCTTCTGGAGTGTCACGAGGAATTTGTCATGCATGCAAGGAGCACTGAGAACAAATGAACTACATTTCAAAATAATAGCTGAACATGGTATGGATTCATTACTACAGGACAAATGCTATATTTAATGATGAGTTATTTTACTTGAAAAGGCTATTTTTCCACAGGGCTTGTCATTCCACTTTTTTAAATTGCTACGCATTGGACAGCAGCAGAAAAAAAAAGTCTGCTGGCTATTTTGTTTTAATGGAGTCAAAATGGCTTAATTGTATTTTGGGAAAATAATCAATAGTAGTCATAGCAATTAAAACATTTAAGGTCATGTTGTGCCTCTGGGGTATTGCCCATTGTAAGTGGCATTACAGCTTGTCAGGTCACTGAGTGGACATGATGACTGTGAGTACAACATTTTTCTACTGGGAAAGAGAGTAATTTGTGACTTGCATTTTTAAGAGGCGATATACACTCCCCTCATTGATCAGCCAGCTCTGTTGCCCGTCCCATGGATTCTGCTAGTCCCCACCTCTGCTCACATTATTTTTGATAAATTGTTGCAGGAGAATAGCATACCCAGAGCAGGTGGATGACAGCAGGCTCCTTTCTCCCTGCCATACTGAGCAGCCATATTAAGCAAGGCCAAAATCTTGCCTTAAAAAGTAACAGAGACTTACTATGATACCCTTAGCAATATGCTAGTGACTAGGATGTAATGAGCAGCAATGCTGGACAATAGGTGCAGAGTCTGTTTTCAGTCAAATCAGATCAGCATACAGATACGGTAGGTACAGTGGTGACCATTCCACTTGCCAGCAGTACCACTAAAAATATCTAAGAAACCAGTTTTCTGCCATGTTTAGAAAAAAAAGCAAAACGAAAAGGCAGTAGCCACATGATACTATAATATTGTTTCCAATATAACTTGGAACTAGGTTATAAATGCTCTTTCTTTCCCAAGAACAATGGTTACTATAGATATTTGCTTTTAAATAAAAATCTTACACTCATAAGGAGGCTACAAGTGTGCTTCAGTATAACTTCAGCAAATTCATTGGAAATGTCTCCTGTGTTTTTATCCAAATGTTGCAATAAAATCAATGGCTGCTATGCATTGACACATAAGGGGAAAAAAATCGTATCAGTACAAACTACTATTTACCCTGACTCCCACTCAGTGACATAACTGCTGAGATTCTGATGGCTTCCCTGGAGATGTTAAGTTCTCACTGCAAAAACTGTTCCAACTTTGCTGAAACTGTATTAGTTCTGGTGATCCTTTATGCCTGATGGGATTTCCCTGGAAATGTCTAAAAATAAGTCTGAATTCAGTGCATAAACACAACCAAATATTCCAGTATATTTACACCATTATGAATAGTCTTACGTCTCATATTGATGTCAGTGACCACTTTTCTCAATAAAGAATACTTTGCATTGACTCTGGCATGGATAATTCATCTTATTTCATACTATCTTAGTAGAGCCATCTCATGTCTTTGAAGTTGTTATATTTTGGGTAGAGGAAGAAAGACAATCTGCCTCTGACAGCTTAAACTTGGAATGCACTTTATTTATTTAATTTCAGTTTTGTCACTATATTAGTATCCCTCCTAGGTCTTTGTAACCTGTGAGGAAATTTGATACATGACTCATCTTGGCAGGCAATTTTAATTAGTGCCTGTCATTGTTAATCACTCCCTCTTCAGGACTTTCAGCTGGTGACAAGTCTAGATGGCTCTGCCTCTGTGCAGGAATAGTATTTACATGGCAAGTGGTTCGATTGATGGAGACAATCAAAGTTGCATCAGCTTGTGCTTGCAAATATCATGTATCAGGTTTCTGGGATTCAGGAGTATTCTTCAGCATCATTAGTGAACAGTGTGTCATCAGATGACCCTTGTCAGAGAATACACAATTGTTATTCCCTACATGAATTTGCAAAGTCTAGGTGGGGAGAATGAAACAGAACTTCAAATGAGCAGAACTTTCTTTTAGACACTGTGGGTGACAGGATATATTAAAACAATGCGCCGTAGGAGTATGCCAGTGCTGCCCTACCGAATCAATGATGGGGAGTAAGATTATGATGTCTGACTCAGTTCTTCGGGAATTTTTACATTAAACATTGAAAATGACACATTTAGAAACAGGAACACACAAAACACCCGTGAGGAATGAAATTCAGCCTCATGGTCAGAGGTCATATAGTGACAAACAGATCTTGCTAGTCAAGTCCTTGATTAAAAACCTGTGCATTCTGTTCTTCTTTATAACTTGCTCAAGCAGAAGTGACATGATGACATTTGATACATAATGAACAAGACAGATACTTGTTACACATACTTATATTTGTAGATTGGACTTGCCTTTTTCAAAGGCTAGTGTCTATTTTGCATGAACTAAATTGAGCTCAGCTTTACTTGACTCTGCACTTTGTGGGTACAGACACTTGCACACATACTTTAAATGACCTAACACAGTGGTTCTCAACCTTTTTTGTACCAGGACCCATTTGTAAACATTGATGGCAAGTCCTGGCACAGTGCTCACTCCCGACCTCCTGCCCTCAGCCCCACAGTGTGTGTGTGGGAGGGGCATGGAGGGGCCCCCAAGCAGCCCCTGGCAGGCTGGAGCTCTGCCAGCCTGCATGGGAAAAGCCATGGCTTCCCATGTTTTTTTCCTTAAAGGAGAATCCATTTTTGAAGTTTGTTGATCCATTTTTAAAACTTGTTCACAACCCTTTCATATATCCTTGCAACCCACTTTTGAGTCATGACCCGTGGGTTGAGAAATGCTGATCTAGCACCTGTACACAGAGAGATTAGCATTTACATCCCTCATCATTGGACTTTGCAGATGAATTTTCTAATACTCGCATGCCAACAGATGAGAGATTATTCAGTGTAGCCATAAATTTGTTTAGGCTAATTTCTTGTGGATACGTAAGAAATGTAGGACAATTTACCCAGTACATAGGCCAACAGTCAATTAAGGAGAGAATTTTTTAAATGGAGAAAAAATGAACTAAAAGTTTTTGCTTATCCATGAAGTTTGGCAAAGAGGAAATTTGGTTAAAAGTGCTTCACAGAACAAGGGAATTTCAATGTAGATTTTTGTGCAGACCAGCCTATAAATCATAGGTGTCTTCAGATTGAGCAGAAACAAGGAATCGTAAGTTTGAAAGGAACGTCAAGTCTATCTAGCTCAACCCGGATCAGAGATGCAAGATGCACTATTCCTTAATCATCACAGAGTGATGCTTATCCAGCTTCATTTTGAACACCTCCAATGAAGGAGATCTCACAACTTTCTAGGCAGCTTGCTCCATTGTCCTACTGCTGAGGCAGTTTTTCTTAAGCTCTGATTCAAATCTGTTTTCGCTATGGTTGAAACCCATTTGTCTCATTCCTGCCCCTGTGGGAATGGAGAACAGTTGTTCTTCTTCTTTATGGCAGCCTTTCAAATATTTGGAAACTGCTATCACATCCCCCATTAATTTCTTTTTCTGCAGACTAAACACACCTACTTCCCTCAACCATTTCTCATCTAGCATTCCAGCCCTTACATCGTCTTTATTAGTCACCTTTTGCATCCTCTCAAGTTTCTCTACATCCTTCTTAAAATTTGGTGCCTGGCACCCCTGAGTCAAGTGGTACTACCAACCGCCCATGCCTTGCACTGAATACTTTTTTTTAGCACAGCTCAGAATTGTTTTTGCTGGGTTTTGTGATTATATCACATTGCAGACTCATGCTGAGTTGTGATCCACCATAATTCCCAAACCTTTTATCAGCAGCACTTTGTCTAGCCCCATTCCATATGCCTGCACTTGCTTTTACTTCCTTAAGTTCAGCAACTTAAAATTGTTCTTGTTGAATTTCATTTTGTTGTCTACATAAATGAAATTCAATAGAGATTGATGTAACATTTGTAGGAAGGAAAATGCCTGCATTGCTTGTTGAGAACTAGGACAACGGGACTCTGGTTCTAGGTGCTTTGGTAACAGAAATAATGAACAATAGTAATAACAATACTTACTATTATTTATTTTTATAGCATCATCAGGAATGTCAGGTATATTTGGGCATCAGGTTGTCTGGGCAGTTGGGTGAATGAAAGACTCTTCTCTGCAGTGAGGAAATGGTGAATTTTAATCCCCCTAAATCTAAGGATCAGATTTTCAAAAGAATGGGGCACCAACAACCAGGACCAGATTTTGAAAAAGAGTCCAGCACATTGGGGGTCATATTATTTTGGAAAAATGGCTAGAGGAGCTCTTTAGGAACAACTAAATGCTGATCACTGATCATCTTTCAAAACTAACCTTTAAACTGATCTTTATAGGGGTACTCAACTCTTTCAAAATATGTTGAAAACGTGAAAGTCTGGCCCTGAGTTCTTTTACATGGGGCCTCTAAAGAAATGAATTTCTCCTAAATGCAGGGTATTCATTTGGGTCAAACAGAACTTATATTAAAAGTCAAATATTTAAACATTAGAATTGTTAAAAAATAATTCTACTTTACATGCTGTATGATTTAAATATACCCATGCACACCTACATACTAGTTTACACACACATGCACACATGTGTATTTGTGTTTTTATAAAACAAATATATAAAACATACATATAAATGTGGGTTACTTGCTGGCTGAAATGTGGTTAACATGAGTGTTTTAGATCTTTTAATTTTACTTACAGTTAGAAGCAGTTGGATAGTGGGTGTTTTAATATTAACACTTCTTTTCATTTTATAATTGCTTCAGATTACAAATTCCCTTTTGATGCAAAAATTCATTTAAATTCCAACATGCTGCTTCTGTCACCTAGCTATAGATTTTTTAAAGACCATTAATAGCATGTAGGGGATTGGAAAATTTCAGCTTTGCTTAAAGTCTGGGTGGTTTTCTTTTCATGCCAGGATTTCTTTGTTTCAAATGTCCCTGACTGAAAATGTAGGCTATAATAAGGGCTGCACTCCAGTATTCTGCCCATTTTATTTTCCGTTCATTTATGGTGTGTTATAATGTATTTACATCTGATTATCATGACAGTATAAGAATAATTTGATCAGCTGGAGCCAGGGATATTGTAGACAGTGTTAATCTGAACTGTTTCAATGCATGACAATCTAATCTCTAACATCTCTGCTGCTGTCCTCTTGTGTCTCTTCTAAACAGAACCTGTCAATCATTGTTGTGTTGAAATTGTGTGCTGATTTGATGATGTAGGTGAACATCCACTAGCAAGTGCGATGAGATCATGAGATTTATTTTTACTTGTTCCTTGTTTAGCTCTCGATTATTGAAGACTCGCGTGTAAATATTGCATGCATATGCTCTTGCTTGAAAAGCAGTATATATAGGGGGAGAGATTTTGGGGGACTTTTGCAAAGTGCAAGGCTTTCTACGCACCCACACATGCTATAAATCTGGCAGATAACCATATGGAACCTGTTTATGTACCATTTTCTCACCTGCCGTTCACAATATTAGTTGATATTGCATGATGATGTGTTTATTGATCTGCTAGGGAAAAGACAGGTTAGAGCAGGGGTAGGTAACATTTTTTGGCTGGAGTGCTGAAAAAAACATAATGTCTACCTTGGAAGGTGCCGGAGTGCTGACATGCCCAGAGCAGCTGTTCACAGCCTGC
This sequence comes from Alligator sinensis, assembly GCF_000455745.1. Taxonomy (NCBI): domain Eukaryota; kingdom Metazoa; phylum Chordata; order Crocodylia; family Alligatoridae; genus Alligator; species Alligator sinensis. The sequence continues at coordinate 70,076 of NW_005842517.1, read as the reverse complement.
CAGATGCAGCTGGCCCATAGAGCCCAGTCTGCTCCCAGCAGGGCTTGCAGCCTCCCAGCTTCCTTCTGGGAACAGCCTGGGCTCCGCCGCTGGCAGCAGCTGCTTAGAGCCCGGGCTGGCGGTGGTGTGCTGAGCAAAATGGCCTTGGGTGCCATGCTCGGCACACGTGCGGGGGGTTGATGACCCCTGGGTTAGAGAATAATTAAAAAGAGGCTGAGCCTGAAAAAGAGGAAAAAAAGAAAATATAAGGTGAGAGTGCTAAGAACGTTGGACTGAGGAGGGAAAAGAAATAGAATATTTTTAAAGGAAAACAGGCAACTTATAATGGAATGGAGCAAAGAGGGAGGACACATCTCTGGGCCTGTGGCATCACATTACGATGTGATCGATCAGTTGAAGGTGAAAACTATATGAAAATGTAATGCATATAGAGGGGAAAGTTGGTTAGGAAAGTAGTATGAACTGTGAAAGATTTGTGTTAATTCCATGTTTTGCTATAGATTTCTTGCCTGACCTAGGCAACTCAGTTAATCACTTAGTATTTATTTTTCCCATCTGTAAAATGGGTACAATAACATTTCCCTTTACTGCAGGGAAACTGTAAGTGTAATAGCTATATTAAAGATCATCAGGTGTTCAGGTACCAGGATGACTGGGGGCATATCAACACTTCATATGGTTAATGAATACAACACACAAAACCTAAATAATTAGTGAAATAATATCAGTCACATCAAGTATACTTGGAAGGAAAACCTTCACAAAGATTATAAAATCTGCACAACAAACACTGTTTGTTTTTTTTGCCTTTTGCAGATATATTACTCTACAGAGGCAGAACTGTCTGACAGAAGTGACTAAAAGGAAAAATAATGTTAATAGGAAACACCTGAATGAAAGTGAATCTTAATTGACCCAACTTTCTTGCGATCTGCATGTCTTTTTCTTTCTGAAATTTAACATTTTGGTTTGTGAGGAACTCATGCAAGCTACACTTAAGCCCATATTTGTGTCAGAACAGTGTGTACCAGATATAATAAAAGAACTTTTTAAGCCTTTTAAAAGCATACTGTCTACAATAACGTTTCTACTGCTTGTCCTGCACATAAAAATACCTGAATAATAAATTCAGTTTTTTCCTGATACTGATATAGGAAACTTTCATATATTATGTATCCATGTGCTTACAAGGCAAATACACACTTGTGATTTTATATAGTGTAAGATTACGCTAGATTCAGATATTTGCAGAATCCATTCAGCAGACCGTCTCAGCATGGTTTTTTTCTCACAGAGCTAAAGTCACCTAAACTTGCCTGCTGGAACATTTTCCAAATTGTTTTCTGGTTTCCTTGGAAAGTTTTGTTCTTAAATGTTTATATGTCCTTTGTAAAGTGGCATGAGACATTTTGACACCAAGTGCTACAGAAATAGTTATTGCCTTCAGATCTCAGGCCTAGTGGCTAATTCAGTTTATGAGTTGAATTGTACTATAGCCAGGTCACCAAGGTGAAGCAGAGATGCTGCCCAGTGCTTTTTTTAGGAGGAGTCCTTCTGGCTGTTGCAGAATTTCTCATGGGAAACAGGGAAGAGTGCACTCTGTATCTCATCCACCCTGCAGTATTGAATTAATTTTGACTCTTTCTCAGAAGAGAGGGAACAAATAAAAACAAGTTCTCAAGCAGGTATGGTACAACACCTTTTATTGAGAACATGCAATAGGACTGTATACTGGACAGTGTCACAGCCTATAGCATACAATGAATGTGGCAAGAACCTGGCCACCAGTTGTGAGGTCCGGAAAGAACATGTCAGTCAAACCCATTCTGTTCTTCAGCTTCACCTAACTCTAGCCCTATTATGTAGTCACTCGCACACGTGTACTTCTTTGGCACAAAACATCTGAGAATCCTGTTATCTGTTACCACTGGGCACATTCACGTGAGGCGCTTAACTTCACGTTAGTATGGTTTACTGTGAAGTAACCATGTGCACCTATATGTGCTCATGCTTACTTGGCAGTAAACTTCCCTAATACGAGTAAATTTGCTACCTGCAAATGCAAGTAGCAAATTAATTTGACATTAGTAACATCACCGAACCACTCATCTAGATGCTTGACCAGGAGCAAAATTTGCTCCTGGTCAGCCATCCACCAGGGGGCAGGAAATAGCTCCCTGCCTCCAGGAGCTTCCTGCTACCGGGGCAGGCTCTGCCACAGGAGCCCGGGTGGGGACTATGTCTCCCTGCCCCAGCAAGAGGGAGCTCCAAGGCCCCTGTGCCCAGATCACTATTGGGGAGTAGGGCTGGGACATCCTTATCTCCCAGATCCTGCTCTGCCACCTTGATCAGGGAGTGGGGGCTGGGAGGCCCTTTTCTCCCAGCACCAGCTCCATGACCTTGGGGCTGCTGCTGGGAGATGCTTATCTCCTGGTCCCAGCTCCGCAACTGTGGGACCAGTGCTGGGAGACCCTTATCTCCCAGCCTGGGCTTCATGGTCACAGAGCTCAGGCTGGAAGATTCTTATCTTCCTGTCTGAGCTCCACGCTTGTGGGGCTTGGGTTGGGAGACCCTTATCTTCCAGTGGAACCTCTGCTGGGAAATAAGGGTCTCTCAGCCCCCGTGACCATGGATCCAGTGCTAGGAGCTCCCTGCTGGTGGGGGCAGGAAAACCTGTTCCCTGCCCAGCTTCGCAAGTGTGGAGCTGGGTGGGAGACAGGTTGGGGAGCTTGTTCCCCCTCCCTCCTCAGCTCCACACTCATGGAGCTAGGCAAGGAACAAGTGCAAGTATGGAGGTGTGTGGGGGACAGGCTGGGGAGCTTGTCCCCCCCCCTCCTCCAGCTCCACACTCATGGAGCTGGGTGGGGAACAAGATCCCCAGCTCCCACCCTATGTGCCTGGGTGGAGACAATGTCCCCTTGCCCTGGCAGCAGGGAGCTTCCAGCTCCTGCTCTGTGATAGTGGAGTGGGGGCAAGAGCGTGTTCCCAGCCCCAGCTCTGCAATCACAGAGAGGTGGCTGGGAACAGGCTGGCTAAGTTCACTGATGACATTGAACTATGGGGAAGAGTGTCCACACTTGAGGATAGGCTAATGATCTAGGCTGATCTTGGTAGGCTTGTAAGGTGGGCGGATGAAAACCTGATGGCATTCAACATGGAAAAATGCAAGGTGCTAAACCTTGGGCGGTGGGGTGGGGGGGAACCCCGCATTACACTTATTGGCTGGGAGATGCTACACGCTAGCACCATGACCAAAAGATACTTGGGGGTCATGATTGACCACAAGATGAACATGATCCACCAATGTGATACCACAGTTGGCAAAGCAAACAAAACTCTGGCTTGCATCTACTGATGCTTCTTAAGCAAGACCCAGGAAGTCATCCTCCCACTGTACTCAGCCTTGGTGAGTTTACAGCTGGAGCATTGCATCCAATTCTGAGCTTCACAATTCAGAAGGTATGTGGAGATGCTTGAGATAGTCTAGAGGAGAGCCATGCACCTGATCAGATAGCAGGCCTTATGAAGATAGGCTGAGAGCCATGGGGCTCTTCAGCCTAGAGAAGCGCAGGCTCAGGAGTGATTTGGTGGCTGCCTAAAAGTACATAGGTGGTGTACATCAGGATCTGGGGGAACACCTGTTCACCAAGGCACCCCAAGGGAAGACAAAGTCCAAAGGTCACAAACTCCTGGAAGACTGTTTTAGGTTGGACATAAGGAAAAACTTCTTTACTGTCTGTGTTCCCAGAGCCTGGAATAGACTCCCCCCCAGAGGTGGTGCAAGCACCTACTCTGGACACTTTCAAGAAACATTTGGATGTCTATCTTGCTGGGATCCTTTGACCCTAGCTGACTTCCTGCCCTTGGGCAGGGGACTGGACCTGATGATCTTCATAGGTCCCTTCCAGCCCTAATGTCTATGAAATCATGTTATTTTTTTCAAAACCATTTATATAAGGAACCAATGAGTATGGAGAGATTTTATTTTTCACACTAATTTTATTTACAAAGTCCAAGTAAAAGTATTCTGGGAGGCTTTGCAGTTAATGGCAAGAAAAAGGAATGATGCCTTTTGGGTTTGTAACAAAATCTTTTTTTGGATTAGTCATCCTGATTCTGAAAACTGTCCAAAGAAAATACCAAAAATAAATACCATTGTATTTGTTCCCTCTCTCTTTCTCTGCATATATATCAGTGTATATAACAAGATTTAAAAATCATATAACTCAGTTTTTCTTTCTTTTTCACTCTAAGTTTTATTCTCCCTTTTCCTAGCATTTTGACTGGGGTTGTCTCTTAAATTCCATTTCCATCTTTGCTGGATGTAAACCTGCCTCTGTAACATTTATGACCAGTGAGATCCTCCAGCACAACTGTCATATTATTACACAAGCCTAGGGAAGGAAAGAAAGTTACTTCCAAAAGCGCACAGAGCTTACATAGAGCTCTGAAGTTGCTGGTTATATCTTGTATCGTTTTACAGTCAGAAAGACTTGAGACGCCAGCATGGCACTTTGCAGAAGTGATACTCTAGTAAATCCCGTCTCTGGAGATGCTGCATTGAGAGAGAGCAAGTTGAGTGTTCTGTATAGAGCTTCTGTCTTTTAACGATTATTTAGCAAACGTTACAGTCAGTATTCCATTGTGGACGTTTTTC
>NW_005842517.1:39413-65409 GCF_000455745.1 Alligator sinensis | reverse complement strand
GGCAAAAATGTTGGTGTCCCTGGCAAGATGCAAAATTTGCTGTTTATATTATTATGAATGGTAGAGTCTGATTCTTAAGCAAGATTTACTATTGAGATCTATCTATCTATCTATCTATCTATCTCAATAGTTAATAATAAAACCAATAATTTGAATAGAATTTACAGCTGCAACAATAGATGAATTATTCCACCGCACTGGGTAGTCCCACTTGCATCAAACAACCTCAATGATTACATTCATCTGGTGATAACATTTAAAACAGTTTCCCTCCATAACCCAGGTTGACTTCCCTCTGGTCACACTCCCCTTCCCATAACAATAAATGGCAATACAGCTTTAACTATGATCCACACTAGGTGTCAGAGGTGAGGTTATGCTGCTCCAGGGATGGTGGACTCTCTGCTCTTTCTTGGTAACTCAGCCAAAAAAAAAAAAAAAAAAAAGTCTCCAATCAGCCACTGCAGGTAATAGGCTTCTTTTCTTTAGTTTCTTTCTGAAAAATACACCTCCTGCGAACACTAGGGGTTGAGTGTCCCCTCATATACCCATGCAGATTTGGGATTCTCACGGTCCACTCTGGGCTCTCTCTCCCCCCCAGCACCTCCACATGCAGACAGGGGATTCCCTCTGCAGGCCTGTGCCTGCAGTACAAACCTTTCCAGCCCAAACAGAGGACTTACATCTGCAGGTCCCTGACCAGGCATTCCCTGACCAGGCAGCTTCTCCCAGCTAGCTCTTTCCCTGGGTACCTGTGTCCCTGATTGCACAGCTCTGACCCGGGTGGGGAATCAGCTTCTCCTGGGATGACTGAGGCTTTCCTCTGTCCTGAAGTCTGCTCCCCAGCAAGCCTCAGCAACATTCCCTCTGCCTGTTCGGGAAGAGGGTCTGGTGTAGGTTCCAGGTTGGTGTAGCTCTCCTACAGCTTCTCTCTCCAGCTGCTTTTCCCACCCTCAACTTTTATGGCTCCACAGTAGCCAATCAGAGCCCAGAGTTTGCAATGGGGGCTCTGGTTACAGTTCAAATCCTCATAAAAAACATGCATTTTGCATAGCATACCCTCCATTTGGAAAAGCTATTGAACCCTCTGCAAACTTTTTACCGCCTTTTTTGCAAAGTTCTTAGGCACAGCCCACCCACTCAGCTTGCAGCCAAGCAAGACTTTGCAGCTGTTACATTATTACTTTTTTTTTTTGCTGGTAGTGGTTCATTTAAGTATTATCTAGCTGGTCACCATCTTGTAGAAGAGAAGATTTAAAATATTTCTCTCCAGTCTTAGAGAAGTTGGGTGAACATTAGTTGTGCTTGATCATGCAGCTAGAAAACTAGTGAAATACCCTCTTGCCACCCAGCTTCCCTTGCTCCCTATCAACAGTCCTGGAAATATCTAAGAGTACTTTGTGGCTTTAGGCCCAAGTAAAACAAAAACATTAGTCATGGCCCCAGAGATGATTCAGTGAGTAGGACAGTGGTTCTCAACCATTGTAGACTTAAGGCGCCCCTGGATAGATTCAAGGCGCCCCTCATCAAATGTCAGCTCTTAGTTTTTACTCATTTTCTGAGTACAGAAAAATACTGGAACAATTTGTCTGTTGCAAAGAACTCAAAAAGACTACAGTAGGTCTGAATGTTTTTAACACTATGGCTTCCTATTTGAAATCTCTGGGTTTATCTTGTGAATCATGTTTACACACTTAACAATGTTAATATTGCATGGTGCCCCATCATACCTTTGGCAGAATCTCAAGGCATCCCAAGGTGCTGTAGCATTCTGGCTGAGTGTCACTGGAGCAGTGGCTCTACCCCATACTGGACTGGCCAGTAGCAACACGCTATAATGATCAGATGTCTACCTCAGTCAGGCTTAGAAGTAATAGTTTATTCCTTATGCCATTTAATGACTGGGAAAGGCAAAGCAAAATATAACCATAATATAGGAAGGGAGATTCTGGCTACTAGAAACAGAGATGATTTGCACAAGAAATAGCTGGAAGGGCCATTTGAAAAGTCAGAACCACACAGCTCAAACCATAATGCTCCTGTGTGCAGGGCCGTCCCTGGGGGCAGGAATCGGGGCAACCGCCCTGGGCTCCACACTGTGGGGGCCCTGCGGAGCTGGGCGGGGTGTCTGTGGTGACTCCACGCTGCCTCTGGCTTCACATCTGGCTGCTTGTCCCTCCCCCCGCCGCCCACTGCTGAATCCATGGCCTCCAACTGCTCAGCACCCCCCCACCACCGAATCCGCCACTGGCTTCCTTGCATCTGGGGGGGGGACCCTGCACAGGCTGATTTCCCCAGGCCCCACACCCTGCTTGGGTTGCCTCTGCCTGTTTGTCATGATTACTGGAGTAGTGCCGTGATGGCCCAGTTGACCGCCTTCTAGCATGTTAGGGGCTCAGTCAAATATCTCTCTGGTTCTGTTGAGCTTGGTTCCTAATCCTCTCCAGTGTTTGTTCATCTTCAGCATTCAGTTTACAAGGCCCTTCATGAATAACTAACTTTTTCAAGACTCATGCACCCTTCATGTTTATGCCAGGAAATGGAAACAGCCTGCAACTAAAAATATGAAGAGCCACAGTGGGCACATCTCTACATGTCCCTATGGCACCTTTGTTACTGCGCTGTCATTTAGTACTTCCTTTTGGAAGTACTAAATGACTCAAGTAAACAATGACGGTGTGGTAACAGCCTCTACTGCATTGTGCATGGTTATTTTTAGCTGCTAAGTCACTGTAGCAACACGCTATAATGAGGGCCCATGTTGCTACAGCGATGTAGCTGCAGCGTCACAGTTTGTGACTGCTGATGCTATATCACTGTAGCGTATTGCTATGGTGATGTAGTGTAATGTGTAGACATGCCGAGTATGTAACTTGTTACTTAATACAATGAGATTGTGATCCAAGAGTTTTTATTTCCTTTTTTCATTCTTGCTGACATTAATGGTAGGAATTATAAATGTTCTGTGTCTGGGAGAGCAAAGTTCTCAGACAATGCAGATTGTCTGGAACCTACGCAGATATTCCAAATAAGTCTTTAGTCAAGGGAGCTAGAAAGCTGACTGCTGAATATGTTTCTGCATAACAGGAAGGGAGAAGAGTGATCCTACTTTTTGGAACCTAGAAATGTTATTCTGGTGGTGTCCGTTACTTCCATCTGCCTAGGTTTTCAATTCATGTGCCAAAACCAGACTGGCATGTCAGTTCACCAGCCAATTGCTGATATAACTTTGCGAAGTGGGATTCCTCTGACTCGCAGCTTTGTGAGTGTTATAGCACTGAAAACATTTGCATTAATTTGACGACAAGAGGAAAAAGAAGAAATAGAAAAAGAGTAACCTATTGCTTTCTGTTTAGGAGCGATTGGGTGACATCTTATAGGGTAATGGTGAGCAATGACAGTCACACCTGGATCACTGTCAAAAATGGATCTGGTGATATGGTGAGTACCATAAAATAGGGGCTTCATGAGCAATATGGAGTTAAACATACTTGGGGAAGAAAACACATTGAATTTTGAATTTTCAAGTTGTATTACATTTTTTTGGTATATAATTACACAATGTGTACAATTTACAATACAATTTATACAACGTATTATAAAATTATAAAATGTGTACGTGTGTGTGTGTGTATATAACCAATTGTGTATATATATTAGAGAATCTCCATGAAGCATCTAAGGAGGTACATATGCCCCTAGACCTCCCCATTATCTGAATACTCTTGTTCTGTCCCACCTTGTACTGTATACATTGGTTCTACAGAGTACCCTCCACTGGTTTTGCAGAGATAATCCCTCCAGCTCCTTGCACACACTGAGATATAGGTGCAAGGAGCTAGATCCTCAACTGGTGTGTATTTCCTGGCATCAACCAAATTACACTGATTTACAGTAGATGAAGATCTGTCCTGATGTGTGAATTTGAACAGAGACATTCTCAGCCAGGGTCCCACTGACCTCATCTAAATTTTAGGGCAAAGCATGGTACACAGACAATAGTAATTCATGGTAAACAATTTTGAATCAACCTTGGGAATCTGAATACAAAGGTTTAAATTGTCAGTGTGTATGTAAGGGGCCCAGACAATCACATGCTTTGTGTTGGGAGAAGATCCAGGATTGTATGTTTTGGGTGTCCCCCAGTCCTTAGGTGTGTGTTGTCCAAGAAGGCTCTGGAGGAGATGGGCAATGAGCTCCATCTCCTCTTCAATCTGGCTCACTTATAGTTGACTTGTTAGAGCATTTCTTTTTGGAGATTCCCTCTCCTATGACTCAAGGTCTTATCAGGGTGCAGTCTAAACCCAACTTCTGAGGAGTACCTGATGTTACAACCAAAGGTTCCCTTGATCCCTTTGAAGAGCTAAACCTGACTTTTTTTATGTTTGATCCTAAATAGATTTTTGAAGGAAACAGTGAGAAAGAGGTCCCAGTGCTCAATGTGCTACCAGTGCCCCTTGTTGCACGATATATCCGTATAAACCCTCGATCATGGTATGGAGAAGGGAGCATATGCATGAGAATGGAAATCTTAGGCTGCCCTCTTCCAGGTAAGCATCATTCTTGGGTATAGATGGCAAATACTGTCAGAACCACAATACTTAGGGTGTAATCTTAAAGCCTGTCCTGGTATTTGATTTAATATCTCTTTTTAATAAAGCGTGTAAAATACAACTGGCATAAATAGTGTAATTCTGTTAATTGGAACAGTAAAATGCATAGTCTGAAAAATTGCACATGTAATCTAATGAGGATTTCTCTTATGTTCAGATGAGGTGCAAAGTCATACACCTTATTAAGTGAACATGTTCCAGGAAGGTATTAAAATTACACTGAAATATTCACATGTGGGTTTGATACATTCATAGATTTTTAAGGCCAGAAGGGACCAGTGTGAACATTTATTCTTACTTACAGCATAGCACAGGCCATAGACATTCCTTGAATTAATTCCTGCTTCAAGACCGATAGCTATGGTTGAACTAGAACATATCTTTTCAGAAAATGTATCCAATCCAGATTTTTAAAATTCTGGTAATAGAGAATCCACCATAATCCTTGTTAAGTGTCAAATGTGGGCGAATTTACTTCGTGACTATGGAAGTCACATATCTTGACATTTAGTAAAGGAAAATCTTTTAAATGCTAGACTTTTCATTATACATAGTAGTGCACAAAGTATCCCAATTTTTGTCCTTTGGAAGTTTAAATTGTTATGAAAATAAGACATTTAATGTTATGCTGGTGCTAGGACAATAAAGGGGTTACTGAGCAGAATATTGCTATAATTACTTCATGAGTTAGCAGATACAAGGTAGGAATTCAAGTTCCTTTATAGAGAAAAGGCATTCCAGATTTCATATCGCCTCAAACCTATTATATGTTTTCATTAGATATTTTAGAATCAGGTTTATGTGGGTATATCATGTCAATATATTTTTGCATCCGTTTGTAGAAGTTTTTTCTCCCCTAAGGTGGTCAACTACTGATTCTAAATCCTTCAACTGCATTCTTCTTTGATCTTAAATCTGGCATCTTGGGGATAGCTCTCTCTTTTTTTTGCAGGGGGCTATGAATAGTATTCTCAAAAATACTAGAGCCAGAAAAAGAACTGCCTTTCCAGAGCCTCTCATTACTGCTTTAACTGCTCCTGCTGCTGTTCAGAGACTTGCTGCTTCCAGTTCCACTGTTGATGTAGGGTCTTCACATGCCAAACAGAGGTAGCCCAATTTTTGTCCTTTAGAAGTTTAAATACTTGTGCAAAACAAAACAAAACAAAACAAGGTTATACTGGAGCTGGGGCAATGAAGGGAGCGTTCTACAAGCAAGAAGGGATTATTGGGCAGAACATTGCCATAAAAACAAAGAGATTGTTGTCATAAATACTGGAGACAGAAAATAGAATTAACAGCCATGGTGGATTATACTACACTTCTTGGACTGTGTGTGAGGGAGCTAGGAATGTCCCTCCTGCTATGTACACTTAAGTGCACGTAGAAGTCTAGTTCATTGAAACCAACATTTTGGAAAGCTCAAACCTATGGGTTGCCTTTTTCCTGCTGTACTGATTGTATGTGTTGCCCTAGAGGCAATATTTCAGACCACTGATTGAAAGTACAGAAGGAAAAAAAAATCTGGTGGATTGGCAGAGATCAGTAGGTACTCTACATTTCATGTGGGGTTAGATAAGTATGTACAAGCACTTTAGAAATCGAAAAGAAGCAAATGAGGAGTTATCTAGCTACCAGTGTACAACTGTGGTAAATGCATGTGCAGGATGGGCATAGAGTAGTGGTGCCTGTGGGCCAAATTTGGCCCATGGAACCATGGTAAGCAGCCTGCAGGGCTCCTCATGGCTCGGGAAATTTGGTTATTGGAAATTAGTGGTAATTAATACTGTCACCCCTCCCCTGCTGTCAAATTCCCAAGCCTTGCATAGCCCGATCAGGACCAGGCCATATCCCCTTCCCCCTGCATGATGGAGTTGGGGCCAGACCATGTCCCGTTCCTCCCATGTGGCTGGATTAGGATTGGGTCCAGTCATGCCCCCTCACCCCATGCAGCTGGATCAGGGCTGGCTTGCCCTCTGTCCCTCCTCCATGCATCTAGTTTGGCCTCACCACACCCACTGAATTGAACCCACTAGCCAGATCTGGCCTGTAGACAGACCAAGCTTTGCCCATCCTACCCATGGGGCATAAAGGTTGAGCACCACTGGAATAGAGAAATGAAGGCAGTGCTGGTACCACGTTGAAGAACATCATATGCTACAGGGCAACAATTTATTCCCAGCTCTGTACTACTCCACTCTCTTTACTCAAACCAAAGGAGAAAAAGAACAAAGTGAATACAGTTTAAGAGAGAAATGTTTTTAAAAGTGCAGTTATTGCTTATGTAAGAAACAAGGACGTTTGTGCGTGATATCTCTTGGACCAACTACCTGATTGGAATAGACTTGGACAAACTTTCCGGTACTATGGTACCCTTCCTCTGGCCTCTGGGAAAGAAGTAGATACAGCACAGCTAAATGTAATATCTACTTATATACTGGTGAACCTCAGTTAATGACGTGCACATGGATCACATTCTGCTCAGTCCTCACTGTTAGCCCTCAATAATTTAGGTGGCTTCACTGCATTTTACCTGTAGACAACTTCTATATAGAAGGTTAAGATAGAAAGAACGTTCTGTCTGCAGCAGAGGAACAGTACTGAAAGGTCTAACTGAAGAAGATGAAGAAGGTACCAGGTGCTTAATTCACTTTGTAATTTGAAAAAGGTTGCTTACTCTGTATGTCTCTACAGATGCAGCCTGACATGCACAGTTGCCTCAGAGGAATAGCTGTACTTTTTTTGCTTGTTCTTTCTCAAGTCTAACATAAAGTTGAAAGAAACTGGAAATGATCAAAAATACCTAAAACATAGAAGACAAAAAATCAGATGAGCTTTTCATGGATTTATCTTTCTCGTAAAATGATCACAGTAGTAGATGAATTTTCAGTAGGATAAGTTGTTGCAAAACATTAAAATGTACAGAGTTCTCTTTAAAAATTATAACACTAAAACTGTTTAATCAAATCTGAGCCAAGATATACAACCTGATTTCAGCTACTGCATGGTCAAGTAAATACCCTATTTGATATCCGACTTTTTTGCTGTAGTTGCCTAAAATGGTGTTAGAGAAGAGTATTTATTCTTATGAGTTGTTTTTGACATGCTACTCCACACCTTCAGTGATGAACAATCATTTACCCAAGTTGATCCCATTGACTTCAGTTAGATTACACAGAGAATAACTGCTCACTTGGAGTCCCAGACTGATTTTACTTTTATTCTGTTAGAGCCAATGCCTGAAGTAGCAGGAAAATTCAAGTTAACTTTGCCTGAGTCTGGGTTGTAGAAAAATGAGTCCAAATTCAATAAGGATTTTGGGTTGTAGCCAATATATTATAACACTACAGATTCATCAAGGGAGATGTCAAACAACACTGTTACCCTCAAGAAGTTTCCTTTTACTTTTTCATTGTTACATAAAATGTTTAGATAAAGTGTTATTCTTAGGCAGCATTTCCTAGGCTTAAAATGGAAAAGGTTGCTAGAAGCAATAATGTTTGTAGAGTCAGAATTAACTTTAAATATACTCATTATAAATGGTTAAAAAATTAGAAGAAAACTTTTAAAAGGTGATCTCTAGTGATTAGGGACTTGATTCTTCTCTCATATATACAGATTTTAACTGTCATACAATTCACCTATTGGAGTTTCCCCTGATTTACACGGGTGAAAACAAGAGAATAAGCAGAGACTATCTAAAGAGTATGGTTTCATTATTGCTTTAATGTGTCATGTCAATAGTATAAATAGACCATGTGAAAATAAACCTATCAGTCATACGAATGGCTGTCAGTCTAGGTTTTCAATATGATGGTTAGTATCTATGGCATATTCAGTTTGCTAGAGACCGGTCAAACTTGTGCCTATTTGTTATGAGCAAGGTACATACTTCCATCAGCAGAGGCTGAGATTTTTAGTTTAGTTAATTAATTTAGACTTTTATTTTCCTTTAATCTGAATAAGAGGTAGAGTTATAGCTGTTTTATTGCACTGGATATCTCAGCCCTAGTACAGGAATAGGAAACGGGACAAATGGAAAGAAAACTAAGGGCAATTACATGGAGTTACATAACAATAGCACTTCTGAATGTGGACCTTCACTTCAATGGAGTTGCAGGTGCAACATCATTGACGTAAAGGTGAACTTGAAAAATGTGTGATTAGGATAGACATACCTTTTGTGAATTAAAAAGGGAAGCCTTAAGATTATGCCATGCAAGGTGTTTTGAGAATGTTGATTTCATCCCCTAGTTATTGACAAACTCTTTTCAGACACAGCATTTTACACCAAAACTGAAAATACAAAAGTCTAAGAAAAAAACAGAATTAATATTATTTTTATAATTATGGGGTACCAAAGAATCCCCCCAATCAAGGAATAGCACTCTCTATTAGGCAATCAGTACACCTAAGAGCTCAAATCCAGATGACATAGGATTCAATATGAGTATGAAGCTGAGAACAAATGGTGGGGAAGAACTGGAGGATGACATTATAAACTGAAAAGACTTTAGCACAAAGTTTATATTTGCTTTATATAATTAGTTTTGATTAATGGAAAGCCCCAAAAATCCTGTTCTGGAAAAATGAATATTGTGGCGGTAAAAGTGCTTTCTCTCTCTCACTCTCTTTCTTCCTCATAGAATTGGAGCTGGAAAAAAGTTTCTTATGTTTTATGCCACCTAGTCTCATTTTGGGAAGAGCATAGGTAGGAGGCTGTCAGAATCTATTCTTTCAGAGTACTCATGCAAGCCAGTTCATAAATTGGCTGTGCTTCTGGCTTAAAATGGAAGTTAAAAGTTTTAAAAAACTCAGAACATTTTTTTTCCTGAATTCAGAAATGACAGTCTTTTGGGGGCTCTTCATGAAAAAAAAGGGAGATTGTTTGAAATGATGCCATGAATAAATAAGAATTTGGATATGGGATATGTTAACACCAGAGTATTTTACAGTAGTTTTGCATATCAGTATAATTTACATCAGTATCAGAAGTAAAGAGATGATCAATTATCTTGTGGTTGCTGCTGCAGTAGGCACTATGAGGGCTCCTCTAGATCTTACATGAATGCCATGATTAACATGTTAATAATTCCATTAATGGCAAGGGTGCTACATGTGCAACCTGTTTAAGACACTATAAAATGGCAAACCATCCATAAAAATGTTACACATATAATGTAGACCATTTTTATGCCTGGTTTATATAACACCTTAAATGAAACATGTAGTATGTCCACACACTGGTGCTACTTGGGGCAGATGCCTGACAGTGGAGGTGTGGAGGTTTTAACTTGCTGGTGCAGGGGGAGCCCGGGATCATGATCCCAGGCTCACAGTGCACTAGCATGTAGAAAGAGCATAAATAGGATATGAATCCTGATCCCAAACTTGTGCTTCCTGCCATGCATATGTAGCATGACTTCTTTTTGCATGAAAATAGATTGTTGCTTCCAGGGTGATCCTGCCTCCCAGCAAATGACATTTGGTGTGAGGGTTGGGAGTGGTTTTATAATTTCCTAGGTTATATTCTTGCTTCAGTAGAAATATATGGGCTGAACAGATTTACAGCAGAGCCTGACAAAATGTTCATTCTGAAGAGAGATGTAAATTTGTGCACATTTTAGTAACGGGAGCACGATAATCTTCCCATTATATGAATATTGTCATTTTGAGACATTTCCACCTAATCTGCAATATTAACTCCTATTAAAACAAAAGGAACATTTGATCCAAGGAGAAATGAAAAACATTCCTAAATTAAAGGCAATGGATATAAGTGCTGGGGATAAATCAGTTGCTCCTTGGTATTGGTTGGTTGACAAAATGTCGAGTATTCTGACAAGTTTTAAGCATTTATTTTTTATTAATATCTTTAAACAGTTTTTTCTAATGCTAGTAAATCTGTTTCCTACACCATTAAACACACTTTATTCTGCTGCTTCTGAGAACAGGTTGTTACATTGTTTGCATGTGATATATTTCAACATGAGGAGCCATTGAAAAGATTTAATATTAAGGATTACCATTGTTTTATAGTACTACCAGACAAAGTTACTTATTTTTCCTCTCCTCCCTGTTATATATGAATAAGGACCTAAAATGAAGATGATTCTTTAACATGCACTTAGCACCCTTGACTTGTCAAAAGCCACTTGATTGCCACACGAGAAGGAATATATATATATCTGTTCATTTGGCTGGGTTTTGAATTCCTGCCAGTTGGACAGCAAATTGAGGTTAGGTGATCTTGTTGCAGGGTGAGAATTTTGCAGCTGCAATGGGTGGACAGGTTTTGGAGGAATAAAATATTAATGACACTATTCTAATGCTTGTGGTGAAACAAAATTTCAACATTTCTGATGATGAGGGCTAGAACATGGAGGTGTAGAACAGGATAATGAAATAGAATTAGTAGTGGGGAAAAGCTTGAATTGTTTATAAGATTTTCATTTTTATAAGATTGTATTAGTCTTAAATCATTTCCTGGCATGCCAGGCATAATAATGCATGTACTGCTTATATGCTTTATTGATACTGTCACAATATTGGAAATATTCATTTTGTAATCATTAAAAGCAGCTGCTACCTACTTACTAACTGAAATTTCTTCTTGTCTAGATCAAAGTATTCCCTGTGAGCCAGTTCTACACATTGACAAACTTTTCATTTTGAATATTTTCCACTTTAATTTGATTTTTAGCATTGTGTCCTTGATTTTTTTTTCAGTGAAACAGCTTTTTCTGTTTCGAACTAGACAGTTTCTAATCAGATCTTCTAGAGTTTGGTGAAACTTCCAAAAAACAATGTTTCAATTTCCTACTAAAAATGAGCAATACCTAAAATTGGGGAGTGTTTCTGATTTTTCAAAATTACTTTGCACCTCTTTAACATATAACATTACAAATTAAATTTTTAGCGTGCATAGGATATTGTATATAGGAGTCTAGGTAGCTTGGACTTTTATTTAGCTGAATTGCCTGTGTGCTTACCTGGAAAGTCAAGGAAACACAGGTTTTCTTTTCCCTTTCATTTTAACCTTGACACCAATTTACTAATTGACATCCCATGGGTTTAATTAGATATGTGATGGCCTGCAAACTGTTGTGTAATTTTTGCACTGGTCACAGCAAACAGGGCAAATTATATCCATTAATTAAAGACAGAACTGCACTCATTTTAAACTAAAAAAGACACAAAACTCCTTCAGTGAATTTAAGAAAATACTTACTGAGAAATAATTATTATTGCCAACAGTGGTTCCAGTATTTTTTCAGGAAGTACATAGACTATGAAAATGTTCATAAATGAAGTAATAAT
The DNA here is from genome assembly GCF_000455745.1 of Alligator sinensis. NCBI lineage: Eukaryota > Metazoa > Chordata > Crocodylia > Alligatoridae > Alligator > Alligator sinensis. The sequence continues at coordinate 53,479 of NW_005842517.1, read as the reverse complement.
TACTGAAACTATATAGTAATTAATTCTTCTAGTAGAATGAGAACATCTCCTGGAGCTTTTTCCATTGACATGCCATTACCATCCTTTTGCCTTATACCTGTTTGACACATCATTTCCTGGTTTCAAAGCTCCAAGATGCCCCTTGACTTCTGTTACTTTAGATTCACTGTTAGTGCCAAGCAGATGTCTCTCTTATAATAACTTTGCTGCTTACTTGCTCCTGTTTTGTTTAGCAAGAGTTGATTTGTATGGTAATTAGCAACATTTCATAGTGCTGTTTGTTAACATTTGCTGTTTAAAAAGACTTCATTTCATATGCATAAGAGAATCAGGTTGAGATTAAAGTGGTGTCCCGACATGCTTTTTCATTGGTCCTCTCTCCATTGGGAAATTATTTGTAACTCTATGCAAATTCTTATATTTCTTTTCACAGATCCAAATAACTATTATCACAGAAGAAATGAAATGACAACCACAGATAATCTTGACTTTAAACACCATAACTACAAAGAAATGAGACAGGTAGGCCACAGAGAACTCATGTTCAATGCCACTACGAGGATGTGTGTGTGGGGTGGGGGAGGGTGGGGGGTGGGTTCCGGAGTTGGGCTCTTATATTAGATAGCTGATCTCTTTCTTCCCCTCTTTTTACATTTTTAATAGTATGTTTAGCAAGGGGATGACCCTAGAAAAAGTGACTTTATGCACTGTTGAGCACTCTTTTCCCATACATGCTAATTGCAAATGACTTTTTCAGCAACATCTCTAATGTATTTCATTGTGAGATTGACCAAAGAAGGGCGCAGATAGAAATTATGTTTGTCTTGCAGTTGGCCCCCTGAAAGCGCTTTACAGCTGTGCTGTGACACACATGCACAGCTATAGAGTGCTTTTAAAGTGGCTGATCGTGTGACAATTTAACCCTCATGAAATGTGGAATCAAGTGAATGTGCCCCACGTTGGACTGCCTTAAGAAATTTGTATTTCCTAGGATTAATCTGTTGCATGATCGGGGCTGGGCTGATGTAGCCCAGCCCTGCCTCCAGGGCTGTAGGCAGGAAGGAAGCAGGGATGGGGAGGGGGAGTGAGCTCTCCAATGGTTTGCCCAACCTGAGCTAGAGGGGGTGGGTAGATTGGATGCCACCTCATAGCTCCGCCCCTCCAGTCACCCCCATCCAGCTCAGGGCCACTCCCCTATTCTCCATCTCTTCCTTCAGACAGCCACAGAACTAGGAGGTGGGATGAGGGGGCAGGGCTGGGGGAGATGACCGGCTCCTCAGCTACTAACAGGTTCCTCAGGCTCCTGCAGGCAGGCTCCTTTCCCCCCACCCCATCAGGTTAGGAGCTTTAACTCCCGCCACTTTATGTAAAGCGTCATGAGTTAGAGCGGGGGCTTGCATATCTGTCAGTGCCCTAGAATGACTTTTCCAGCAACCTCTAATGTGTTTTATTGTGAGATTGACAGAAGAAATGTCCATCAGCAAGCCTTTGTATTTTTTACTACTTATCAGTAGGTGGAGCATTGGACTGCATTATAAACCATGAAGATAAATACATTTTGGACCTCAGGAAACAGGTTTCTTATTTAGGGCTAACTTATTTCAAAAAGGTCTGTGATGCTTCTTAACAATACACTTTTGGGCTGCGAGGACTGAACAAAAGCCCTGTGGGGGTGCATCCACACATGCAGGAACATGTGCTTGCAGCAACTCAAATAGGAGTAGCATAAATTTAAGCCGGGGATCTTTGCCTCAGTGCACATGCCCATTCATGCACTTTGGTGTGGGACAAATTGTCACTTGGGGAAAAACAACCCTGCCCAGCTCCTCCCAGATCTGCGGCTAGTGGGAGTAGAGCCTGGGGCCAGCACCTGTGCTGGCCCCAGCAGTATAAAAACCTGCCCTGTGCTGGCTCCAGGAGTATAAAAACCTGGCCTGGCAAGCAACTCAGGAGCTCCTTGCTCTCAGGAGCTTCTAAGCCCCAGCCAATTGGTATCTGGGGACACTACCCCTTGTGCCAGATGGACTGGTGAAGCAGCCCTAACTGAGAGTTGCCTGCACCCCCTACCTACTGAAGCAGTTTGGCAGTGGGGGTCGCTGCCTGGCTATGACCTGCTGCCACCTGTGACAGCATGTGGCCTCAAAGCTGCATGCCTACCAGATTTGAATGGAGACTGCATGGCCACAGTAGAGGCATCCGCACCTCTGGGCCAGCTGCCAGTGGGCTGTGGCTGCAAAGTTGGTCTTTGTGTGGCGCTGCTGCCATATGTGCCGCTGCTCTGCCTTCTGGGCAGCTATCACCCAGAAGATGTTCTTAGTGTGGTAGCCTGCTTTGAACTGTTACAGTGTCTTCCTGGCCCCAAGTGGCCATGAGGTCAGCTACCTCCAGCTGGGTCCTGGGTGTTAGCCTTGAGCAGGCTTCTCTGCCCGGGTCCTGCCGCTTGCCTCACTAGCAGGAATTCTGGTGTTCTCTGTTTAAAAACTGCAAAATCTCTGACAAAAAAAGCCCAAATTCACTCTTTAAAATATCCCAAAATCCATGTTCTTCCACAATTAAAACAAAAGACCACTATATATAGAGAGAGACAGACAGACAGACAGACCAGTTGGGCAATGTTTTATTGATATATTTACAATTTTAAAGCAATTTGGAAGCCAACCAGTATCTCTATCATCATAAAAAAAATTTTTTTAAATATCTGTAAGTTTTGATGTTTGCTTTTGGTTTTCTTATCATAGAACAATTAGAGTTTCCCCTGACCCCCTCACTAACTAGGATGCGGGGACAGCTGCCTCTGCAGTCACAGCTCCTGCCAGCAGTTCTCAATCTGTCTGGCAGCTGGGCACACTGGGTGTGTGATGAGGGGATGTGGGGTTTGCAGGAGTGGAGTAGGAAGCGGTGTGGAGAGATGTATGTGTGGAGAGGGATGTGGGGGGACATGGGGCGAGTCGGTAGGTGTGGGTGGATTGTGGGGGTCTGTGAGGAGGGGACTGCTCAGGAAGGGTGGGTCCCCTGCCCCCCTATAGGGTGTAGCCCCCCCTGCACAGCAAAGGACTGTCCCACCCACAGGGCCCGTCCACAGACTCCCTTTTTTCTGGGGTTTTATTTTTATTTTAAATTTTATTTTAAATTTTGATCCTGCGCTGAAAATATGCAGCACAGGGAATGTTTTTTGTTCCCAGCGTGCCTCTTGCCACATCTCAAACTGCTTTGAGACATGGCAGGAGGCACATCAGGGCTCATCTAGATGCACCGTGGGAGTCTTTTGATTGATCTCAAAGGACAATGATTCAGTATCCTCATGTTTCTAACCAATGTCATGTTCATGTGCCTGTTATTAATTTATGGTAAAAAAAAAACTACAGGTTTGTTTGTTTTTTACCATAATGGGCTATTAAGATAGCTATTAAGATATTTAAGTTGATGAGATATTTTCTACTCAAAGAGTGCAACTACACATGTCCCTCATGGCACAGTTGTTAGCGCACCATCACTTACTGCAGCATCTCAGCAACGCTCAGTTATTTTTACCAGCTACGTCACCATAGCAATACAATTATAGTGAGGTAGCTTGTTGCTATGGTGATGTAGCATCAGCATCACTGTTTGTGCTAGCCAACAGTACACTGCTGTAGCAACAATGCTATGGTGATGTAGCAGCATGTGTAGATGTGCCCAAAGACCACAGGGGAATCATAGAACTGGAAGGGAGCTGTACACTCCCTTCAAGGCATGAACAGGAATTATTGGGCTCAGATGAGCGTGGCAAGGTGCCTGTCCAGCCTTCTCTTGAATATCTGCAAGGAGAGTAACTGCACCACTTCTGCTGGGTGAGTGTTCCAGATGACCCTTACAGAGAAGAAGTTTTTCCTTATATCTAACCTAAATTTATCCTCTATTAGTTTATGCCCATTGGTCCTTGTCCTCCCTTGAGGTGCCCTCCTGAATAGTTGCTGTCCTAGTTCTTGATGCTCCCCCCTGAGATACTTGTAGGCAGCTATCAAGTCACCTCTCAGCCTTCTCTTACTCAGGCTGAACAGGCCCAGTTCCCAGAGTCTCTCCTCATAGGGCCTATCCTCCATGCCCTTAATCAAATGGGTGGCCCTTCTTTATACCCTCTCGAGCTTATCCATGTCCTTCTTAAAGTGTGGTGACCAGAACTGGGTACAGTACTCCAGGTGAGGTCTCACCAACACTGAATAGAGAAGGAGGAATACCTCCCTGGATCTGTTTGCCACACAGCAGCTGATGCATGCCAGAGTTTTATTGGCCCTTTTAGCAGCCTTGTCGCACTGTTGGGTCATATTAATCTTCCAGTCAATCATGACCCCCAGGTCTCATTCAGATGTTGTGCCAGCTGGTAGACCACAGCTCATTTTATAGTTGTGGTGAGGGTTCTTCCTACCCAGGTGAAGGACCTTGCAGTTCTCCCTGTTAAACCTCATCTGAGTTTGTTCCACCCATAAGTCCAGTTGCCAAGGTCCTCCTGGATCTTTGCCCTATCCTCTGGGGTGCCCATGCTCCCCTACAGCTTGGTGTCATCTGCAAACTTAAGCATTGCACTTTCTACCCCTTCATCCAAATCGTTAATGAATTTATTGAATAGCGTGGGCACTGATCCCTGGGGGACCCCACTGGAGATGGCCCTCCAGGATGAAGCCATACCATCTATCACCATTCTCTGGGAGCGGCCTCTGAGCCAGTTGTTCACCCACCTCACTGTAGATTGGTCCAGTCCATTACTCTCCAGTTTGTTAGAGAGAATCCCATAAGAGATAGAGTCATATTAATCTACACATGAAGTCTAAGTAGATAACGTCAACCTCGTGTCCCTTGTCCAGATGGTTAGTGACCTGGTTGTAGAAGGACGCAAGGTTTGTCAGGCATGATCTGCCCTTGAAAAAGACATACTAGTTGCTGTTTAGTAGCCCATCAGTTACCAGCTTGTAGTTGATGGCCTCCTTAACCAACTTTTCTAAGATTTTACCTGGGACTAAAATCAGACTGACTGGTCTGTAGTTTTCTGGGTCATCCCTCTTCCCTTTCTTAAAGATGGGCACCACATTGGCCCTCTTCCAGTCATCTGGGACCACTCCTGAGTTCAAATAGCTTGGCCAATGGTGCTTCTATAAGTTTGGCTATTCTTTTAGGACTCTTCGGTGCAGGTCATCTGGTCCAGTGAACTTGAAGATGTCCAAATATTGTAAAGATCCTTCACCTATTCTGGGCTGATTCTGTTTAAGTTGTTACCTTCCCCTTGTTCCCTGGGACTCTGATCAGATGAGCAGCCCCCATTGGGTTTCAGGAATACTGACACAAAGTATGTATTCAGGAATTCTGCCTTTTCATGTGCATCAACTGTGGTCTGCCCGTGTGTATTCTGTAGAGGTCCCACAGTGCAGTCCAATTTTTTTTTATTGCTCTCTATGTACCTGTAGAAGGACTTTTTGTTGTTCTTTTTTTTAATGGTTGCCTTTTTGATCTCCTGGCCTGCCTTAACTTTCCATGTCTTGTATCTGCAGGCCCTGGCAATGAGGTGTATTTCTCCCTGGTTGCTGAGTCATTCCTCTATTGCATATACACTACTTTTTTCTTTTTCAATAGCTCCCTAATATAGCTGGTGAGACAAGCAGGTCTCCTGGCTCTCTTTCTACTTTTGCCTGTGTGGGGATTGCCTGTTTTTGAGCCATGAGAATTGTCTCCATTGTTTCTGCACACCCAGATTGTCCAAATGTCGGTTGCAGAGGGCCTCTCCAATGAGCCTCTTGAATTGGCCATACCTCCTCCTTTCTTCCCAATCTGATCCTTCCTATGAAGCCTGTAACCCTTGTAACCCGGGTGTACCCAAGTACTGTGCTCTCCTCTCCAGATAGAAGGGATGGGTGGTAGGGAGGGAGGGATCTGCAATATGCAGGCCAGATCACTCTACTCCCTATAAAGTCAGTCCAGGACAAGAGATACTTAACTATATGTAGATTTATTAATATATACACAAATTAAGAGAATTTCTATTAATAAGCATATATATACAAATATAAAATTATCATGTCCTACAGTATAAAATTATGCTATGTCCTACAGATAAAGGCTGAAAGATTACACCCCTCCAGGTCACCCCAAACAATGTTTTGATAGACAGTTGATCTAAAATAAACAAACAACCGTTAAGTACAGGTGAGCACGTATAAATACAATTAAACAATAGGGCTGTGCAAAACTTTGGGTGGTGAGTCGATGTAGAGGAGTTTTGACTCAATTTTGTGGCTGAATCTCCAAATCTGAATTGAATTAGGGGACCAATTTCAAGGTCCAAATTGATTCAAAGCTCTCTGAATCTTTGGAAAAGATTCGGAGAGCTTCGGCGATTTGGACAGTCCCCAGTGGCTGCAGCAGGGAGCCACTCCTAGGGAGGGGGGAGGGTACCATGGGAGGACCCCTGTCAGCCCCCCCCCAATCCCCTCTGCTCCCCAGCTCGAATCTCTGAATAAGATTCGGCCGAATCGAATTGGGACAGTGATTCGAAACACCAAATCGAATCACTGTCCCCTGAACAGCCAAATCCAAATCTGATTAAACAATAGGTCTATTAAACAACAGTCAAAACACAAATATACAGAGGCAAGTATAGGTAAGTATGTATAACCATTAGGGAAGGGGTTCCAGCACTGTCCCTTAAGAAGTTTATATATAACACTCTAGTAAACTACTTAGGCACAAAGTTAAAATGTCCACAAAATATAAGGCACAGTGTCACAGAGTATGGCCATTTTCCCACAAAATATAAGGCACCTCAACAACTGGTTAGCTCAAGCTTCCCTGAGGATAAACTGTCTCACAGCTGGGGTAGCTCCCCTCCCCTGTGGGAATCCACTCCTCAATAACTTACAACTCCAGGGCCTGGATGGGTGGTCCTTGTCCCTTTGGCTGAGTTGCACCTCACAGGAGGGGCCTCTTGAGCCACAGGCTCCCCTTGGGCTGCTGCCCATAGGGAGCCCTGTGCAGTGTTGCATGCACTGAGGGCTCTGCTGGGGGTTGGAGGCCTGGGCCGCCTCGCGCAGTGCCAGGAGTTAATCCGCTCCTGGACGCTCTGTGCAGCATCGCCTGCATCAAGCCACTAGCCTCATGCTGGTGGCTGCAGACCTGAGCTACCTCAAGCAGTTTTATTCACTCCAGGGTCTAGCTCCATGCAGTGCCACCTACACTGAGTTCCCTGGCTGCTTGCCAGGGATTGCAGACCCTAGTCGCCTCATGAAGCTCCTAGGATCTGGGCTCCATGCACCACTGCATGCACTGTGGTCCCAGCCACTCGCCAGGGGTTGCAGACCTGAACCACCTCACACAGTTCCCAGGCTCTGTGCTCCATGCACCGAGCCATGCACCGACACTGGGTTCCCCACGGCGGAGCTGGAGACGCAGCCACTCACTGCTCCCACTCACGAAGAGGCATCTTCGGGCTCTTCACAGGGTGTTGGTTCTGCCTGCTGGCCAGCTCATACCAGCTCTTCTTTGCCCATCCTCTTCTCTATCCCTCAGTGTGTCTGCCACATGCTGGGCATGCAGCTCCTTTTATTCACTCCAGAGGCTCCACCCTGGAGTGTTGTCGGACCTGCAAAGAGCAGGCTACAACCAGGTCTGGGGTTCTCCTCCCCTGCCCCACCTGGGCAGGGGCAGGGGCAGGGGCAGGGGCAGGGCAAGCCCCTTCCTAGCATTACCTGATTGGTGGGTGGGCTCCGCTAATCATAATGAAGATTCTCTGAGCCTCGGTGTGCTGGGCTGTATCGGTAAGTCCACCACACCCTTAATATTAACTGCCCAGTCATGCATATCATTTCACCAGGTCTCTGTCAACCCAATCAAGTCAAATTCCTCATCAGCCAGAAGGAGTGCCAGTTCCTCCAGTTTATTTCCCATGCTTCTGGCATTCCCATAAAGGCATCTGAGCTTTCTCTTAGTCACCTCAGTTTTTCTGTCATGATGTCTCAGCCTCAAGATGCTAGAACCCATATGAACATCTATGGTTTGAATGCCCTCCTGTCATTGTAGCTAGTGGATTCTGCTTCTACAGTGGAACCTTCTCCCCGGCCCCAAGACATGCCTAGTTTAAAGCCCTGTGCAACAAGCCAGTGACTCTTGTGGCAAAGAGCTTCTTTTCTCTGCTCATGAGATAAATGATGTCCCTGGTGTGGAGGACACTATGGCTAAAGTGTGCACCAAGCTCAAGGTATCCAAAGTCCACATGGTGACACCATCTTCAGAGCCTTTGGTTGACCTCCTCGATACACTCCTCCCTCCAAAGCATTAACAAAGTGTGAGAAAAGGTTATTGAGATGACTAGATAGCAAAATTATGAGCATTGAATGAGGGATATAAATGGCTGGAGATTAAAATATAATAGCTGTGGAAAACTTGTTTACAGATCACTTCTATATCATGTTGTTGTGAGCATATTGTTTCATCTGAACATATTCATTTGTGTGTTAGACAGTAGATACATTTAGACAGTAGATACATTTTGTGTAAGGATCACACATCGGTATGATTTGAATAGTTGAGAATGTACTGAGCTTAAGAACATGTGATTCTTTATCTATTGCTGTAGGAAGGGCAGGGATTTGAAATAGTAAATTTAAGTGATTTTTTTACTTAAAATTGGCAGGTCCAATATTTAAATGTTCAATACATTGTACATCAGAAATTTCAATATGCTTTTGAGCTATCATTTTTATGAGAAAACAGTCAGGCACTAAACTGAAAGTCATAACATGGCTGAACTTCCAGATTGCTTCTTTTTCCACTTTCCATCAAATTCAAGCAGGTTTCTTCATAGGGAGGAATATTCTTATGCATATTGGTCTGACATTTTGTTCTTAGAGCGACCCAGTGTGCTCATCATTACACTCTTTGCAGACTAAGACTTTTTTGGTCAGCAGAATTTTCAAATATTTTAATATCTTAGGTGGTCATAAGAATAAAACAGATAAATATGGTCAGATTCTTTGCTCAGCCATCCTAATGTAAATTCAGCTCAGTTGTAGTCAATGAAGTTATTTTGGATTTAAACTGATATAGAGTCAAATAAAAACTTGACCCAAAGTTGAGGGACATTAAGACAGTCACTAGGACTGATGCCATGTAAATGCTTATGAACCAAAAAGGAAGTCTAATTTTAGGCAGTCTAATTTTAATCCTTCCAGACTTAATTATGTCCTTTTAACATCAAGTAGACAAAAAAATCTAGATTTATATCACCACAGACATAGGTGTGGGAAGTGCTAAAGAAATATTTCTTCCTGTCTTGCTCCTCAAATATAAAGATAATATGTTTGGACTCAAAGTATGTGAATCATTTTTTGTGTGCTGAATCTTCAGTATATTTATGCTGCATGAGTCACCATTCATTTTTATTGAGCAATTGTGTACTGAGTCACACATTTAGTTCACTAGAGATTTCATGGCCTATATTTCCAGCACAAAGATTAGACAAGTAGAAATTCAATTGGCATAATTAGTGTCAAGAACAATAAGTCTACATGTATTTTAGATACTAATTGCACTGAGACAGGTTGGTCATTTTGGAAATATCTTTGAAAAAAAGCCCCACCTTTAATAAGAAATGTTTCCTCAGCTCTTATATAAGATGGAGAAAGTGGTGAAAATAAATAAGGGTAAAAATTATGAGCTGGTCAGTTTTGAACTATACCCTTTGCTATGCTTTCTGATGCTATCAGCTTCAGTATGTCAGTATTGGTCATGTCACTGCACTCTTGTCTTTGTGCTTGTAGGCAGAAGATTGTGGTAGGGAGATTCAATACTATGGTAGCATTTCTTGAGCGATATTATGTAATTTAATCATTGCCTTTATGAGTCCTCAGATAACCAGTCTGGTCCAATAGATGTGGATTTCCCCATTCAACATAATAATGTCTAGCTGTTCATGTTATTAATGCCAGCTTTGTTAACTCCCTCACTGGTGAACATTTTAGAAAAGATATATAACTAACATATTATTCATGCTGGCTGCTTCTCATGGATACTATGAAGCCAGCAAAAAGTGTCCCGTGGACCATGTTTTGGAAATAATTATCCCATATTACAATTCATCAGCTGTTTGCAAGAGGTACAGTTGCCCCCTCCCCATCTCTCATCTGTTTACTTAGAGAATTTTGTGAAGATCAAAGAATCAAATTTACTGGGCTAAATTTTGTCCTCTGAAGTGCATGACAGGTTCAGGTCCAGTGGAGGTCAGTAGGGGTGTTCCTGAGACTTTGAGAGTAGGCTTTGGACTATAATCTAAAAGTATTTTTCATAATACATTTGTATGGCAAACACACAGCATAGTCATTTAAAGCAATTCGTAGAATTTGAATAAAGTTGGATACATGTGCTGAAGACAATTAGGGCAAAGGGGCAGAAAAACTCTTTTTGAAACAAAGCTCCAGTAAACTGAACACAGGCAAAACATCAGATAATTTCGGAGTAAGTAATTTTTATTTCTACGAAATATTTTTATAACATTTTTGTACATTGCAAACCTTAGAGTCCAAGCATTCCTAAATTTCAGAGAAATTCAAATTCCAAACCAAAGGCAAATCTAGGTTATCTCTTTATAATATACTAAAAAAAATAATAATCTCAGAACCTTATTTTTTCCCCTGGTAGATAACAGTTAATTCAAGTGGGATTATACTCCAGGACAGAGAAGTGGGCCCTTAGATGAGAAACAGTGTTGTAGCTTATCTTTAATTATGGAAATGGTTAGATAATGCAGAAAATTCCTCTGATTGAAGCACAAATATGTTTATTAACAGTATAATATTTCCATTTGAAGGAAAAATATCCTGGGACCTAGAACCAGCCTCATTTTACCACCTTAAACCCTTTTAAAATTATATGGAATGGGCAGTGTTGCTATACATTTGAGACCCTCAGACTGAGAAAGTTTCTATGGCAGTGGTACCCAATCAATCGATCATGATCCACCAGTTGATTAGGGAGCTTCTTTTAGTCAATCCTGAGCTGGGAGCGGGGCTGGGCATGTGTGCCCCCCCCATTCCCCAGCCCAGCAGGTCAGTCTGGGGATGTAAAGAGGTGGGGGCCAGATCGAGGCCCCCGCACATGAGTGACACATGCCCCTGGAGGCTGGGGGGCATGGTAACTGCCCGCAGGTGGTGGCAGCAGTGACAGTGGCAGGGGCATGGTAGCAGTGAGTGGGGAGCTCCTGCAGGTGGCCGCACTGAGCTTGGTGGTGAGGGAGGGGGGGTGGCAAGCGGTGACTACCCACAGGCGCTGCTGGCAGTGTCAGCAGTACTTCTCTCAGGGGGCGCACTGCTAATCTCAGTGGGTGCACATGCACCCACATGCACCCCCTATGCATTGCCAATGCCCCTATGGTGAGGGAGGCATGGTGCAGCCCAGCCAAGAGCAGGGGAAGGTAAGTGGGGCTCCAGCCTTGCTGGGTGGTGGAAGGATTGGAGCCGGGGGTGTCATCTGCGGGGGATCCCACCACTGGGCACACCCCGCCAGAGACTCTGGGGGCACCTGATTCCCCACCTCTGTGTGGGATGGAGGAGTTGGAGGTGGCTGCTACTCTGCCTTGAGCCCCACTGCAGTTGGCCACATGCGGGTGCAGCTCAGCTCAGTGGCAGGATGCACCTGGTATTTGGTCACCCCTGGGCCAGCTGCAGCGGGGCTCAGGGTGCAAAGTCCAGCCTTCAATGACAGCTACCTCTGCTACACACAGCTGGGGGGGGCACATGTCCCCCCACAAACTCAGGGCAGTGTGGGCAGCTGCTGCAGTGGTGAGGGAGGAAGTGCAGCTGAGCTGGGGCAGGACAGATCTGTGAGCAGCTCATCAGGAGGGTGTAGCAAGGGGGGCACGCACCCCAGGAGGGCATGGGATCTGTATGCAGGTTGGATGGGGCAGGGCAGGCTGCAGCTGTGGGCTGGGGCTGGGCTCTTCCCAGTTGGGGGGCTGGCCAGCCGGGAAGAGTCTGACCTGTGGTGGTGGTGGCAGCACTAACTAAGGGGGGCTGCCACCACCATAAGGTTTGAGAGGCCCTCAGGGTTTGAACCATACTAAAACCAAATTCTTTTTATGAGAAAATACATAAATGGCACCCTCAGAGCCCTCTGAAGAAACCCATCAGTCTGAATGTATGCAGCCATTGCAAGGTTAAAAGAAATAAAGAATTCATAATTACAAACAAGTAACAATTCTCTCTTAAGCAAATGTACTTCTGAAAATACTTTACAATCCTGCTGGTTTTTATTAATACGCTAACCACATATTATCATAGACTGCCTTTGATAGTTTGTGCAGGCATGGGGAAAAGGCTCTCTAGTATTTCAGTGCCTACTGTACAGGTTGTCTCATATGGAGAAGAAAGAAAAGTAAGTATGAAATATGTTCATTCAGGTTGCTTATTCAGTGCAATCCCAGGCTTTTTGAAAGAATTTATGATGTACATCAATGAAAAAGATGAACTCTCAATACTTCAGTTGTATGGATGATTTTTGGATCACTATTTATCTTACAGGAATTGTTGCATCAGTTTTAGCAGTAAAATATTATAAATCCCTCCAAAATTAAAACCACGTGCATTGTTTCACTTGATGCATATTGATTTTTATAGTAACTTTATAAGTCTCATAATATTTTAGTTATACTTCCACTGCTTGTATCATTGAAAATGTAATGAAAAAAATAATTCCTGTCACAAATAGTATCCCACTAGCTACACTCTGTTTCATCTTCTAAAGGATCTTTGCTTTAGCCCAAATAGAATGTAAACATGATTTAAACTATTAAGGGCACCAGAGTAAGCTAACTGAACGTGAAGGAAAGATAGGAAATACAGCAAGATACCAGCCTGGCTAAACAGAAATGTTTCAATGACTTGAAACTCAAAAGGAAATCCTTCAAAATATATCCTACTGTGGTGGAATATAGGAGTACTGCATGGACATGCAGGGAGAAAATCAGGAAGACCCGAGGCAAAAATTGAGATACAACTACTTAGGGATGTAAAAATCAATTAAAAAGGCATTCTACAAGTACATGAGACATAAATTCCTTCACTTGGGACAGAATATTCACAGGTACAGTTAAAGACTAGGCTGCAGAAAAGAACTTTGGGGGTCCTTTTGAGACAACAGTGTACTTTTGTTGCTGATAGCATACTGGGCAGTATTAGTAGGAGTGTCACTTGAGAAGTCAAGGGAAGTGATCCTTCCACTCTGTTTGTCACTGATGAGGCCCACCTGCAGGACTGTATCCATCTTTGGGCTCTGCACTTTAAGTAAGACTCTGGTAGAGAGCAGTGGAAATGATTAGAGGTCTAGGAAACATGTTTTAAGAGGAAAAGGTGGATTAACTAGGATTACTTAGTCTGGGGAAGACTGAAGCGAGGATGTAAAAATAGTCTTCGAATACCTGAAAAGTGGTCTGTGGCTATAGGAGGCAAGACAAGGAAAAATGTTCTTACATTGCAGCAAAGGAAATACAGGTTAGAAAAACTTTCTTACTGTGAAGGCAGAATATTGGAACAGACTCCCTAGAGGGGATGTAGAATCTCCATTCCTGGAAATTTTCAAGAGCAGGTTAGATAGACACTTGGCTAAGATGTTTTAGGCAGGGATGATTCTGCCTTAATCAGAGGGTTGGACTAGATGGCCTCCTATAGCCCCCTCCTCTTTTCTATGATATTATGATTATAAGATTCTAAAAGCACATTTTTAAAATGTAACATGTGCTTCAGGGCCTTATCTAAATGTGCTTAAGGTCAGTAGAAATAAATACGTTAATTCCAACAGTAGGCCTGTGTGAATAGGGACGTATTTGATTTGAATTTGGCCGATTTGGATCACTGTCCTGAATTGATTTGGCCGAATCAAGATTCAGCGCTGATTTGGAGAGATTTGGTGATTTGGATTGGCCGGGGAGAGGCAGGCACAGCTGGGTGGCTCCTCTGGCTATGCCTTCCTCTCCCTGGGTGGAGGGAGCTGTGGGAGAAGTCCCCATGGCCGCCCTGCCTGCCCCCACCCTAGTCCTGGCAATTAAAAAAATG
>NW_005842517.1:38441-39278 GCF_000455745.1 Alligator sinensis | reverse complement strand
CCCCACCTAGCCCTGCCCCTGATGGATGCCCCACCTGGCTCCAGCATCCCGGCAATTAAAGAAAGAAAAATAAAAGCTCCACACCCGCCCACTGTGGCAGCGGATATTGGGGGCTTGTGACAGACCCCCCACCATGTAACATGGGACAGTGAGGGGCAGTGAGGATCACCCCCCTGCTTGGTACCCACACAACAGCTGCCCCATGGCATGGATGCAGCACTGTCTTGGAGCTGGAGCTGCTGGGGATGACTGGTACCAGGCTCTGGGTGACTGCTGGAGCTGCCTCAGCTCCCAGACAGCACATAGTGCCCTGTTGAGCTCCACTGCACCCATGCCATGAGGCAGCTGTTGCGCAGGTGCCAGGTTGGTGGGTGATCTCCGTTGCCCCCCACTACCCCATGTTGCATGGGGGCACTCTGCCATGAGCCCTCAGAGGCCCTGATGGCTACTGCCCGATCTGGTGAATGCTGGGCTTTTTTCCCCTTTTTTTTAAAGTGCCAGGACTAGGCTGGGCCAGGTGGGGGATGGGGCCAGGCAGGGTAGGGCAGCCATGGGGGCTTCTCCTGTGGCCCCTCCAGCTGTGCCTGCCTCTGCCCCAGTGGGGGGAGTTGCAGGGGCTCTGCTGTCCTGCTCCTTGTCCAGCCAGCGCAGGTGGTGGGGCATGATACAGCCGCAACTTGCTTGCTCTGGGCAGCAGCAGCAGGGCATAGCCCCCCACTCCCAGCACTGCTGCACCCACATCAACACTGGGAGTGGGGGTTCTGCCCTCTCACTGCTTGGCAGACAGTGTGGGGGGGGTATGGGATGCAGGTGTGGCAGCACTAGGAGCAGGGGCTA
>NW_005842517.1:37273-38286 GCF_000455745.1 Alligator sinensis | reverse complement strand
CCAAAGTCAACAGACTTACCAGCTGGAGGCAGCTGTCAGCTGCCCATTTAGTCTATGGCCGAATCTCTGAATTGGCTGAATCTTTTCCGAAGCTTTTTGAATTGATTCAGATTCTTTGAATTGATTCAGAGCTTTTACTTGGTATCCCAATTCAATTTGAATTTGGAGATTTGGTCCCCAAATCGGGCCGAATCTCCTCCAAGTTGAATCAGCTACTGAAGCTTCACACAGCCCTATTCAACAGGCCTGGGATCAGCTCATAAGTGTGATCATAGAATCATAGAGAAGTCAGGCTAGAAGGGACCTTCAGAGGCCATTTCGTCTAACCCCCTGCCTGAGGCTATCTAAGCCATGGACTTGATTGTGTTCTTAGGTACCTTTGCTAATTGGGATCCTAGAAATTATCATAATAGGCACATTAGAAATGCTTCTGCTCTATGGACACAAATGAATAGGGATTTTTGCATTGCAGTATATGTTGTTTCTCTGTTCTGATAGAGATTCTCATTTAAATGGGGTGCTGAGTCTGCTCATGGAGAATTTCTTTCCATACTAAGACCCATGAAAGAGGTTAGGTAAGTAGACAGAAATGAGTCTACTCTAGACAGATTTTCACCATCTGGATGTTAAATAAAAGGAATTTCAGCTGCTAAAATATACATTGTTTCATGCTTTACAGTGTGTCCCAGGGACGCCGGGGTTAGAAGGGAACCACGGGGCAAAACCAGGGGGGAAGTAACTGCTTACTTACCCCACACAGAAGCTGGAGGGAGCAGGGACGCGTGCGCTGGAAAACTGCCGGCGCGATTTGTAAGCCGCGCTCATATCCAGATGGGGCTGGGCGACATCAGCAGGAGATGCCACCCGGCAGGAATAAAAGGCAGCCCCGGAAGCGGAGCAGGGCCAGAAGTGGGGAAAGCCCGCAGGGAATCCCGAGAGTGGGACCCATGCCTGCGGGGCCCGTGTACCCGGCGCGATGGGGAAAGTCGAGGCAACGGCAGCAGCGTCGGCAG
>NW_005842517.1:36612-37240 GCF_000455745.1 Alligator sinensis | reverse complement strand
TAAGGAAGCTAGTAGAGAACTCCGCAGCTACGGCAGCGAGAGCTGCGCCCTTAAAGGAGCTGATGGAGAGGGTGGAGACGACGTCAGCAGTACGACTAGAGAAGGAACTGGCTACGGTGCCGGTAGGAGAGCGGGTGGCATAGCCGGTGAGGAAACCAGCTGCGGACCCGGTGAGAGCGCTGACAGACGGGCCGGCGGAGGAACCGGCAGCGGACCCGGCGAGGGAGAGAACGCCAGATACGAGACTCCCAGAGAGCGGGAGCCATGGGCCCGGAGTGTAGACACCCAGGGAAGTCGATGGCCTTAAGCCACCCAACAGACTTGGAGCCACGGCAGCCCATTGGTCGGGGCTTAGGCACCCGGCTCAGGTCCCGGGCTAGGCGTGGTAGAAGGGCTTGACTTTCTTGTTGCTTGCTTTCCTTTAGGCTCTCTCATTTTGTGTTACGGTGGCCTCGGGTCAGTATAGGCTAGGGGCAGCAGGGAATCAGGGGGTGTGAGACCCTCAAGGCGGATTTCAGCCTGGGAAGATTGGATCCCTGGATTGGGGACCACTGGGAGGCACAGGACCGAAAACGTGGCGGGGGCGCCCAAGGAAGGCCACAGGAAGACCCGCAGCCGGCGAGGGCAA
>NW_005842517.1:14631-36487 GCF_000455745.1 Alligator sinensis | reverse complement strand
CACCACCCGAGGTACCTCCCGGGGCCCTCTCGTAGGCTCGGGGCCAGCTAGAACGGCCACCCGAGCGAAGGCAGCTCGAGAGCGCCTGGTCGAACAGAGGCGGGCACACAGTGTCTACAATTTGTACTTGTTCTATTTTGTAGAATGGACAATTTAAGGTAAAAATAATTGGATGAGTACAGTAAATACATTTTCCTGAAGCAATTATCTATTGGCTTTTTTTTTATATACTATTGTCAGAAGAACAACTGTATAAAACCTATATTAGAAGTTTTATAAATGTGTTTAGTCATTCCCATTTGTACTTGGAATATTAAATACAGTCATACAGACATAACTATATTCAGACACAACTTTTATATTGTAAAAGACTCCCATGGAATTATCAATATAGAAATAAAATTATATATGTAAATATAAAAACATAATTAAAGAAAATAGATTGGTGGGAAAGGACTAGGGGGATAGGGAAGGGAAAAGCATGACATGGATATTATGATTAGTCATCGAATTATTCTAGTTTAGTTTCTATTTATGATGGTGAAATGAATTTCCCTGTAATTACTTTCAGATGTAAACTTATACTTGAAAGGGGACTTGTGCAATATGTTCCCAGAAAACAGCAGACCAGATATGCTGTAATATGGAGAAATATTGTTATATGTGTAAGGATAGGTAGGTGGGCTAATATTAGTATTACTGATCAGTTTATTATACCTACAAATTATACCTACACTAGGAAGGTCTTAGAAGAGACCTTGCTCTCGCAGCTGCTACAAGAAAGTCATCAGTATGAGTTCACATCCACAGAGTTTCTGGCAGCTTTATATGGCTTCACTATAGTAGCCATGCAAACATGGGGAAAGTGCAGCAGCTGGCAAAAGGTACAGTCACATTTACATGTGCCTTCTGCCTGCTGCTAGATCAGGGGTGGGCAATTATTTGGGCCTCCAGGCCACATAGGGAGTGTTGGTGAGCTGTCGTGGGCTGGGTCAGCACCACCTTCCTCCCTCTTCCCTGCACAACAACTTACCAAAACTCCTTAAGTGGCTCTGCTCCATGCTCAGCCAGGTGGTTGTGATGGGGATGTCGGTGGGTGGGGAGTGGCATCTGGGAAGGGGATAGGTGGGCAGGACTGTGGCTGAGATTGTGAGGCAGTGACAGTGTGAGGCCAGAGCCCAGGGCAGAACAGTGATCTACTACCAGCACTCACTCCTGCAACAGGTGCTGGTTCCACAGGAAGAGGCATGTGCAGAACAAATTGCAGCTCTGCCCCTGGCCCCATCCCTGTGTTGCCACCACCCAGCAATCCTGGGGTCTTCATGGAGACTGGCTGGGACCTGTGTGGGGATGGTGCGCAGCCAGGTGGACAGGGTGGGGCCATGGGCAGGCAAGGAGTTATGTCTGGGCTTGAGGCCGGGATCTTGGGAGAGTGATAGCATAGAGTCAGGGCCCAGGGCAGGGCACAATCTGCTCTCTGTATGCCCCTGCCCACAGACCCTGTAACCATTACAGGGCTGTGTCGGCAGGGAATCATGGCTTGGCCCTGGCCCTGGCCCCGTGCTATAGCTGCCCCATGATCCTGCCCATCCTGTTATTGAACACTACTCCCCACGTGCCTGCAGCCCCATCCCATAATCCCGACCTCGCACTCTGGCCATGCAGGTTCCACCCCTGGCAGCAGGTGATGGGCAGACTTGCTGGGGTGCCTGTGCAGTGGGGTTAGGGCCAGAGGCAGTGGAAGCCAGAAAGAGCCACCGCTGCTGGGGCTGCCAGAAAGAGAGTCCAACTGCTGTGCTGCATCAGCCCCGCTGACTTTGGGGTGCAGTTTCCCTGAACCCCCAGCACCTATCTCCTTGAAACATGGCAGGCTTTGTGGCCTGTAGTATGCCTGCAGTTTTGTCCTTGCTGTAGCTTAAAACATACACATTACATGCTTTACTTTCAAGATTTTGGGATGCAGTTTCTCCAAACCCCCTGCACTTACCTTCTTGAAACCTGGCAGACATCATCCCCTCCAAAGGGGCTACCATTTCTGCAAGTTTCATCCAAATCAGGCTAGAAATGACAAAAAGTTATTGGCTGTTTCAACCTTCCCCGTTATAGCCTATGGGTGAAACATCAAAATGTTTCGACTCGCCTCATTTTGTTTCGAGGCTGTTTCGACCATATCTGTTCCATTTTGATTTCACTGTTTTGACCTCAAAACGAGTTGAAACAGCGTCAAAACAAAACTGGCAACAAAATTTCGCACAGCCCTACTAGATAGTGACAGAACCTTGTTTCTGTTTGCAAAGGTATTGTTATTCTCCCAATAGAAAGAGAACGATCCAGCTATATAAATGAGCTGTCATTGATGATGTGTTACATACACAAGAACAACTTTCTTCAGCAATTTGAAGTCAGATTGCTGGCAGAATTTGCTGGTAGAACATGAGATGGTGACCACTATAGTTTCATACATTACTTAGTGTAATGGTGTCCTGATCTATTTGAGGCGCTTAACTACTTCAGTAATACTAACAACTTGCTGCTGCTGATAAACAAATTATTTCAAAACTAGATCATGCATAACAAATATAACATGGCATTTTTCACCTGAGCTAGGGATATAAATTACACATTAACTGGTATAAGTGATTGGAAACTGGTTGAAACCTGTAACACAACAGAAATTCAGTGTACATAAACCACTTTTAAAATGGCTGAAACCTGATTGAGATAAAGTTGGATGGATGTAGTATCAGAGCTAACTGATTTAGATTAAATCAGTTTATAGAACTTCAGTCCAAGATCCCCTCCAGATGGAAGTTATCTCACAGTCCCCCAGCATCCCAGAATGCTTTGCACCTCCCTGCAAACCTCCCCTCACATGATGGATGGGTTAGCCTTGGCTGTATGCTCCAGCCTAGCAGGGAGGCATGCTCTAGCTCCCCCCAGCTTCTGGCCTGGGCCACTGCAAGCATGTGGCTGCATTTCTGGAATCAAAAGTGAATGTCTATTCACTTGCTTATCAGATCAATCTATGTAGATTAAACTAACCTGCAAATATTGAATCAATTCAGCCTTGGGCTTTTTGACTGTCTGTACTTAGCCATGAGATCTGACTTCAAATTGCTGAAGGAGGTTGTTCTTGTATTTGTAAAATTGGCTTGTGAAAGTAGCAAATTTACAAAAATACCACATCTTTTTAGTCCCTTTGCAGCATGCTTATAAATAGAAGTGAATCCTTTTATGGGTGGAATTTTAATGACTTCCTTGTCCACATGAATTGTATTTCTACTTAGATTTGCTAAATTGTAGCATGGGTATTGGACATATCTAATTATTGCATTCTTAAAATTGTCAACCCTTTTGTCATCCAGTATTGTTTCTACATTAGCGCTTTACGAACAAAGAGTTATGTTATGCGACAATACTTGTTCAAAAGATTATGTAGAGTCTGGTTATGAAAAGATCTTTGGTACTGCAATTCACAGTAAAATCCTTACTACTTTCATTTATCTTGTTGTCACAAACAAAATCAAAGCAACAAAATTAAAGCCATTACTATCATTCCAAAGTATTTTCTCCTACTTCTTATTAGGAACACATGTTATGAACTGAGACAGTATGTTTCCTTTAATCTGTTTAAAATTTATACTGGGATATGGAAATTGAACTCAGTTATGACTACTTGCCAAACTGTATTTGGCATACAACAAATACTTTGAGTTTACTTGTAACAAGATAGACATTACACATACAAACCAGGTCCAAATGTCATAAACATTAAATGTATCCTCGTTGCATTTCCACCTACAAATCTTTGAATTTAGAAATTTGCAAGATAAAACTCATCAGTCAGCAGCAGCCACAAAAATATTTTCCCACATAAAACTATGCTAATCCTATAAACCACACACATGCCTCATACTACTTTTTCTTAAGTTATTGAGCAAGACATTGCCATGTACAGTACCAGTGTTTTCACCTACAGCTTCTATAGGCCTGTAGTGGCAACTACAGCTACAGATAGTATGGGTCTTAAGCAACATAGTATAAGCAGGGGGAACCATGTTGGGGGAATACCAGAATATGTATTTAGACCCCCCACCCCCTCCTCCAGCTCTTTTCACAGGAGAAAAGGACATAGAATCATAGAAAATTCGGGTTGGAAGGGAACTTAGGAGGTCATCTAGTCCACCCCCCTTCTCAAAGCAGGACCATTTCCAACTAGATCATCCGGGACAAGGCTTTGTCTAGCCAGCTCTTTAAATCCTCCAAGAATGAAGATTCCGCAGCCTCTCTGGGTAACTTGTTCCAGTGCTTTACTACCTTTCTGGTGAGAGAGTTTTTCCTAATACCTACTCTAAACGTCCCTTGCTGTAACCTGAGACCATTGCTCCTTGCTCTCTCATCTGCCACTGCTGAGAACAGTCCAGCTCCATCCTCTTTCGAACCCCCACTTCAGGTAGTTGAAGGTTGCTATTCATCCCCTCTCAGTCTTCTCTTCTCTAGACTAAATAAGCCCAGTTCTCTCAGCCTCTCCTCAGAAGTCATGTGCCCCAACCCCCTCACCATTGTCATTGCTCTGGGGCATTCCATGTGAGGCCGGCTGCCAAATAGACATGGAGCTATTAATTACAACCCTCTGAGCCTGATGATCCAGCCATTTTTCTATCCACCTTGTACCCCATTCATCCATTTGTCGCCAACTTGAGGGGAGGCATTTGCTTGCATTTGATTAGTTAGGGTTGGGCTGGCATTCTTATTTACTCTCATTTTTGCTGATGTTTGCTATGCAGACTTTTAAAAAAATGGTACTGATTTTAACTAAATATCTTACTGCTTAGAGTGCATATGAGCCTGAGTTTTCTTCCATTCATACATAGATAATAGATTCCATGTTATAATGTGATTGGGGCTGGGCTTGGGCTGTTCCTGAGTAGAGAATGAGGCACCGTTAAAAATGATATTAGTAATTCAGTATCTGATATTGTTCCCCCTTATGTGGTTGTGCATCTGAATCCTAGCAGGAAATCATGAGGCACTGGGTTGCAGAAGACGTTATCTAGTAGATTGAGTATTTGTCTAGCAGAATGAAAGTCATACATTGCAGTTACCGTTGTGCTATTAACTCACTGTATGACCTTGGTTAGTCACTGAACCTTGTGCCAGAGAGCAAGTTGTAGAAAGGAGATAGTAGTGCTTACCCTTCCTCACAGGGAGGTTAAAAGGATTAATTGCTTAACTGTTGTATAAATGTCAAATGTGGCATGCCAGGAATGCTAAGCTTTGTTGTTGTTGCTGTTATTATTATTTTCCTGTTCTTCACCTTATATCCTTAACTTTGCTTCAGTGATATTATAAAAATAATCTGATGCATAAGAAGGATTTTGAACTGCACCCACGCAGTGCTGCTCCAGCAGACACTTGTTCTAACTCAATGAATATTGTGTTTCTGTGCCAGCAAATCTATAATGCCTGACTTCAGCTTTGGTTTTCACACCTTAAAAAGAAACAAAAACGAAGGCAGTAGCTTTTCTTTGCATCCAGTTTTGAATGAGGTACAATCAACATGCTATATATTTTATGACATATTACATGTAAATATATATCTTTTTCTTTGACAGTTGATGAAAACTGTGAATGAAATGTGTCCGAACATCACAAGAATTTACAACATTGGAAAAAGCCACCAAGGACTAAAACTGTATGCTGCTGAAATCTCTGACAACCCAGGAGAACATGAAGTTGGTTAGGATTATATTCTTATAAATCTATTTCAGGGTGGTGCTTTTTTTAATTCCATGTGTCTGCAGCAATTATCACTGATGAAATTATGTTCATGGCAACAGGAATTTCAAACATATGTGGGCGGAACCTCAATGTTATATTTCTAATTTGAGAAAATGTGGTTGAACATAAATAGAAGTCATTATGAAGTAGGATCAAATTCATTAATACTAATGAATTATACTCTTTAAAATAAAAGGGAAGGCAGAGTGGATTTTAATACTGTGGAACATGATTGGCTGACAGCCCTCAAGACTAAAGTTGTCCTTTTATATGTCCATTAGAACTAAGGGCTGGTCAGCTTTCCCTATACTGCCCCATTAGTGTGGCTGATTAGCACAGTGTCCAGGGCTGAGTGTATAGTGTCCAGTCATTTGGTTCTTGGACCTTCTGTGATGATGATCAGCAAGGGTGGCAATGGGGTATTGAAAAGTTGGACAAGTGTGTGCCCCAAAAAGTAATGTGTATTATTCCTCCACAATGCAGAGCTCTGGGCACATCTCAGTGTTGCCTCTCAGGCAATGGACCTTCACACTACCATTTACATTCAGGTGCCCTCATGAAATAATTTGTTTCTAAGATTTGGCTTGAGACTACCAGCTCATTTCATATATGCCACTGAACAGTTCCAACTTTGTAATGAATGTCAGTCATCATAGACAGTTGGCCAAACTTGGACTAGTGACCTAGTTGCAAAGGGTCCCATAGCCTTTTAGCGTAACCAGTTCATTTAACTTTCATGGGCTGCCTTTATAACTAGCGTTCCACTGTTGCCAGTGTAGTGTGATTTGTTTCTTTGTGCAGAACCCTTTATTGGAATAGAAAATCACCACATACAAATGACTGAAACCTCAAATATTTCAAGCATAGTTGTGGAGGCTTTTGGAAAAATCTAGCCTCTACTTTTCATATGCAGAATGTACACTACTTCATGCATTAGATGACATTTTAGTTTCATATTTCCCAGCCTAGTGACTTGTGAAGGGTGGAAAAGTTCCAAATACTGTAAAATCAGTCATATTTCTGGCCACTGGGTACCATTGGCAATGTGTAGGGGGTGCACATGGGTTCACGTACACCCCCTGAGATTGGTTATATACCCCCTGAGATTGGCCACCACCGACACTGCTGGTGGTGTCTGCGGGTGGTCACCGATTGCCACCCCCCATCCCTCGCCACCAACATTGGTGCGGCCACCTGCAATTGATCTCTGCTTGGCCTACCCTTGCTGCTGACATCGCCACGGCTGCCTGCAGGCGGTCCCCACCCACTGCCGCCACACCTCTGATGCTGCCTGTGGGCAGTCGCCGTGCCTCGCCAGCCTCGGGAGGCACGAGGTGTAAATGATATAGTACCCAATGTTGGTGATCCTTATTATATATAAAGACAATGGAATACACTGTTTGGTTAATTAACCAATAACAGTTTATAATCCTGGCTCAACTATGCAGTAAAGAACTACAGATATTGTGGCATTTAATAAAACTTTTCCAAATAAGCATGAATCATTGTGTTACATTAATGACTATAAAAAGACTGTGTGGGGTCAGACATAAACATTGTACTGTTAGAGTGTACTGTCTATTTATATCCTTTATGAGAATACACATGCATTCCAAAAATACTACCATTGAGAGAGATGCCACATGCTCTTTTAAAAAGCATAGAACTTGTAAAGTGGGCTTTTGTAACAAAGAACTTTTTATTATATTTAGAAAACACAAAATAATATAATTTAATTACCATTTTGTTCAACGGCAAATGTCTCCTGAATGTTTTACATGGTTGCTGTAAATCTTACCACTATATAATTAAGTAATACATAATAGCAGCAGAGAAGTAAAATTACATTTTATAAATGAGGTAGAAAAGATGAGTTGTCAGCTGTGTTATGTGGAATTAGGGCAGATCCAACCTTGCCATTAAAGTTAATGGAAAGATTTTCATTGACAACAGTGAGTAGCGGATTGGTTTCTTGGTTTGGAGCTCTAACTCCATTTATGTTGTTTGGGTTTTTTTGTCAACAGGTGAGCCGGAATTTCGGTATATTGCAGGAGCTCATGGAAATGAAGTGCTTGGACGTGAGCTAATTCTTCTGTTAATGCAGTTTATGTGCCAGGAATATTTGGCTGGGAACCCACGCATTGTACATATCATTGAGAATACCAGAATTCATCTCCTCCCTTCAGTCAATCCAGATGGATATGAAAAGGCTTATGAAGTGGTAATATGATTATCAACATAGCTAGAAATTAACATAATTCTATTAGATTGGTAAAATAAGCTCCCATTATCAAGTTAATTAAAAATATACTTCGGAAGCAATCAAAATGAACAAAGCCCACAGAAGTAGCAAACCAAAATGAAAAGCTGAATTGAGCTTAGCTTTTACTTGGTAGCAGCTAATGTAAGCAATATTCAGCATTAATTGTAGCTGTTGGGGTAGTGTATAAGCTAACATGGGCTGCCCAACTGATGGCCTGTGAGTCACATGCAACCAATGAAGGGTTAGCATGTACCTCCCAGGCTTCCAGTGAGCCACTGCTGCCATTATTGCTGAAGCTGCAGTAGTAACTGGGGCTTGGGACTCCCCATCCCTCCTGTGGCTTCTGCTGCATGCCTCTGTCCTATGAGATGAGGCAAAGCTGCACAGCACAGCCTGCAGTGTTGGGTGGGGTAGCAAGCGGGAGCACTGATGCAGTATGGAAAGCCAAAGGGGAGGTAGGGTGCTGCACATGGTGCAGTGGAGGCTTGGAGGAAAGCATCCATGTGTGCATGCAGCATGCACCTTGTGGGTGCCCATGGCACCTAATGGTGTGGCCCCCCCGGATCAGCTCTATAAGGCTTAGGCAGGCTCCTGCTCTGCAACCCTTGTTAAGTGCACTGACCCAGTTCCTACTAATCAGGGCCAGCTGACCCCCAGCCCCTTCCCTCTGATTGGTTCTGGAGCTGCATTTAAGGAACTCCTCTAGCATCCGAGCCTTGCTGCACAACACACTGGTCTTTGATCGCTGAGTAGTCCTATCCCAGTGACATTTCTGGTTTCCCAGGTTCCTGACCCTGCCTCCAGCTTGCTCTTGGATTTCAGCCTTTAGAGTCTCCCTGCAGACTTGTTTTCTGACTCCTGATCCCAGTTTGGCTTACTTTGAGACTTAGCTTGTAGATTATCCTTTGGACTTGATAACTAGGTTTCTGATTCCCAGCTCTTGACCCTGGCTTGGCATTTTGGCTCCTGATTTGTGACTTCTGACCTTTAATCCTTCCACCCTCAGCTCCATGCCCAACTCTACCCACTAGGACATCTGGCCTGGTGGACTGTGACAACTTCCACCAGGAAGTTCCACCAGACATCTCCCCAATCACCTGGCAGGGTCACTGTAGGATGGACTGGTTATCCGGTCAGATTTCCATACCTAAATTGGTGGCCACACTTCAAAATTTGCAAACTCAGATCACGGTGTTGCAGGCTCAGAACACTCCTCTTTCAGGGTCAGCTGCTTAGCGTGCCAGTCCTGCCAACCCTAAACCCAAGACAATTTGACGGTGACCCCTTTAAGTTTCAGGGATTTATAAGACAATGCCACCTGGCCTTCAGGCTGCATTCCCAAACATGTGCCTCACACAGCCAGTGTGGGGCTGATAATTAGTCTTTGGACTGGAGATGCCTCAGCCTGGGACAGCTTTCTTTTTGGAGGCCTCAAATCCCCTCTTCGATAACTTGAAGTGTTTATTGGGGTGATGGCCAAGATTTTTGGGGACTCAAATTGGGTACACACAGCAGAATGGGCCTTCCAGACACAGAAACAGGGCCACCTCCCTGCGTGCATCTATGTCACAGAATTTAGTTCCTGGCCAGGTGCACAGAGTGGAAAGAGGCTGCACAGCATTTCCACTTTTGCCAAAGCCTCAGGGGGTCTATCAAAGATGAGCTGGCCTGAGTCAAGCTTCCAGTGACCCTGGATGGCCTCATTAATCTCTTTGTTAAGATCAATGTTTGCTTGAAAGACAGCAAGAGAAATGGGTATCACCCTCTGGGACCCACAAATACCTATATTGCTGCCCAGAGAGCCTATGCAAGTTGAGGCAACCAGGTGGAGGCTCTCCCCTGAAGAAAAAACAGCACTCGGGAGGTCTCTGTCTCTACTGTGGTAGAGCGGGGCATTTTGCCCAGACCTGTCCCCAAAAGGTAGTTTGAGTTTAATTGCTGGGAAAACAGTTGACCATGCCTCAATAGGGGGGGCAAAGGCTGGACTAGCTTTTTACCCCACACTTTGCCCCCACCCATCTTGTGTAATAACCTCTGCCACCATGAGGAGACCAGATGTACCTTTACTGGTTTCCCTTTGTTTGCATCACCCAGCCATGGATGATGTCTCCTAGGCAGTTCTTCTGGATACATTGTCCTTTGGGAACTTTACGGATTTGGCATTTGCCTTCCAGCACCCAGGTCCCAGTCCTAGTCAGGTCTAAATGCACCCCAGATGTACTGGAGTCAGTGAATAGGTTTACGTTATCTTCTGGACCTGTCACTAAGGAAATTGTCCCACTGGAATTATGCATCAGAGGGCACCAGGAATTTCTTTGCTTTGACCTGATCCATTCTTTCCACTTTTCAATTATCTTAGGAACCCTTTGGCTTTCTCTCCAGAACCCCAATATTCTGTGGGGGGCAGAGGGAATTCCAATTTGGTTCCAATTTCTGCAAGTGGATGTGTTTCTAGGACCCCAGATCACAGCCCAGATCATGTGGGGAGCCAGTGCAGTAGAGCACCCAATGCAATCTGCAGAGGGAATGAAGTCTGCACCCCCAGAGATTGCCAGTCTGCCAGATTGAGATCTGGGTAATGTATTCGGTAAGAAGAGGGTGGATCAGCTTCCTCCACATTGCCCATACAGTT
Source organism: Alligator sinensis (assembly GCF_000455745.1). NCBI lineage: Eukaryota > Metazoa > Chordata > Crocodylia > Alligatoridae > Alligator > Alligator sinensis. Next base: position 25,811 of record NW_005842517.1, on the reverse strand, counting down.
GGCTCATTGATATCTTACTGGGGCTATGGACTATGTTTGGCCAAATATCTTCTAGGAGCCTGAACTCAAGGCTCTAAAAGAGTACATCATGGAGAATCTACAAAAAGGGTTTATTCAGCCCTCCTGTCACCAGTCTGGGCTCCTATCTTTTTGTGACTAAGAATGATGATTCACTGCACCCCTATGTAGACTATAGAGCAATGAACAAGATTACTGTTTGGAACCAATACCCACTTCTGTTAATTCAAGAGTTGTTAGACAGGCTTCATTCCACCAAGATATTTACTAAACTGGACCTTCAGGGGTGGCCTACAGCCTGGGCCGCATTCACAAAGGGGACAAATGGAAAACAGCCTTCTGGTCATAATACAGTTCTTTTGAGTACCTCATGATGCCCTTTGGGCTTTCTAATGCCCCAGCAGCATTTCAGCATTTCTTGAATTATGTTTTCAAAGATACCCTGGACGTATTTCATGGTAATTTACCTGCTTTATATTTTATTTTTTTCAAGAGCCCCAGCCAGCAAGAATGCCATATTTGAGTGGTATTGTAGTGACTAAGGAGCCATGGTCTACATGCCAAATTAGAAAAGTGTGAAGTAGATAAAACAGTTATTGAGTTTTTAGGATATGCCATTATACCGGAGGGGCTATCCATGGATCTCAGGAAGGTCTCTGCCATTATAGAGTGGCAACCCTCAAGGGATATCTGTGGGGTTAAGTGGTTCCTTGGCTTTGCCAACTTCTAAAGAAGATTTATTAAGGGGTTCCCTAAACATGTGACCTCAATCACTGCTCTTTTCAAGAAAGGAATGCACTTTATCTAGACCCCAGAGGTCCAGGCTGCCTTTGAGGGGTTTAAAATGACCTTCACCTCAGCTCCTATCCAAATTCACCCACATTCAACACAGCCATTCCTATTGGAGACAGATGCTTTCAGCTGTGCCACTGGAACTATCTTGGATTAGCCATCAGGTCTTCAGGGGCTCCCCTACCCATGTGCATACTTTTCTAGAAAACTGACCACAGCTTAGCACAATTATAATATCTTGGATCAGGGGCTCCTAGCAATCAAAGCTGCATTCAAGGAATGGTGACACCATCTAGAAGGTGCTCAGTTCCTGGTCCAGGTATTAACTGACCACAAGAATCCTGAATGCCTGCAAACTTCATGAACTTTAAACCAAAGACAGATCTGTTGGTCTTTGTTCTTTATATGGTTCAATTTCACAGTCACCTACTGTCCAGGCACCAAAAATGGTTAGGCGGATGCCCTGTTCCAGAAGGATGAACATTTAGAACTCTATCCTGAAACCTGTTCCACCATTCTGAGCCCCAAGAACTTTGCTAGAGCCATGGTAAACTAGGACCTAATGACATGACTCCATTCCTTTATCCCCCAGGACTCATTTGTTGCTCAGGTCCTGTGGGCCTCAGAAGGGCCTGAACCATCTTTCATGACTCTCTGCTTGCAGGGCATTTTTGGTATCTCCAAAACTACCAGCCTGGCTCTCTCCAGTTTCTGGTGGCCCCAACTTTGTTAGAGCATTCAGAAATACACTGAGGTTTGAGTTTGCACCAAAACCCCATGCGCCAAGCCAGCCCTGGCGCACAATGCCTGTTGATTCTAGTGGACACTCATCATGTGGCTCCCACTCCTTAGAAGTTGGACAGCCCCTTGCTAACAGATTGTCTTTAAGATAGCCAAGACTTACTTCATAATGAGATGTGGTACAATAGGTACACTTTCAATTTTAATTTTAAATCTGGTAATAATCTGTGCAGCCTGTGCAACTTGTATATAATGTATTCCCATGAGAAGAGAGCCAAGCAAACACACACTTGTGACCCACCTGAAATTTTACAGCAGGTTTTTTTAGGAAAATTTATTGTACAGTGTATTGTAATAATTCAATTTGTGAAAACAGAGAGTTGTGATAGCCACATCCAAGAAGTTCATCAGATTCAGATATCAGGGTTTCTACAATAGCAGTCAGAAGCACAACAGGCCCTAGATTTCTATAAATTTCAGTACATCAGACTTGCCCCTGTTATAAAGAGAGCAGATGTGAAAATTCACTCTAAAGAGTGAAATTCTTTAAATAAAGAATCTAATCTATAAAAAGGTTTAAGACCACTGAAACCGTTTGTAAATTAATTAATAGTTTGGGGTAAATATATATAAACAAATCAAAACATTTTGTTTTGAATTAAAATTGTTCAGTATATGTAGACCCCCCTCTCCCCACCCAATCCAGTTATTTGCACAGTTCTGGTTTCTACCTTGATCATTTTCTTCCCTGGTTATCATTTGTCTGTTCTCAATAAGGTTTCCTTTTACATTTGATTTAATTATTACAAATGTCTTTTATTTGTGTGTTACTGATATTAACATTGTGGTCAAAAAAACAAATTTATTGGAGCAAGAAATATTTTTATAACTTTTTGAGTAATAATTTAATGTGGATATCAGTGAAGTCAATAAAATAAACTTTTGATTAGTGATATTCCAGTTATTACATAATTTAATTTATATTGCAGGGGGGTTGTACTTGACAGTTCATTTTAAATTAAGATCAAGTCTTATTTTAATACAGAACTTTCATTTCTGAGGACCTCAAAGTACTTTGTAAACTTTACCTTCTCTATGTGGGCTGTTGTATATCTGAATACATGCATTGCTTTAACATAGCATGCCTTTCATAGGTCACAGTGTGCTTCTTAAGTGTCACCACAAAATCCTTAACCAAGTTCTAGAACAGCTAATGAGGATTTCCCCAATATGAATATTTCCCCAATATTAATATTACTTTCTCTGGCACAAAGGACTTGGATGGGACAGGAGAACACTAGTATTGAATGTACAGCTTCAACTTGTGGGATCACCCCTATGCAGCCTCCAGCTTACATTACTTACAGTTGTCCATAAACCACCAGAGTTGGAATAAAATTACCCAAATAAAATTCCTGAAGTCCCATACTTGGGACTAATATTCTGTATAGATAGCAACATTCCATAAAACTATAAGCCAAGAGGTAAAAAATCCATTAATTTATCCAGCTGGAACTACAAGAGATTTGGTAGACAAAACAAAATTGGCCATGTTGTAATTAGGCCAGCATCATAGGTGCCTTTAAAACTAGAAATACTGTAGTGCAAACCTAACCAACCACAGATATTAAATACCTTGAGTTTATGCCTTTACTGAAAGGTGTACAATTTAACAAAAGTTTGATTGAAAATTTGTGTCACAGGGTTCAGAATTAGGAGGCTGGTCTTTAGGACGATGGACTCAAGATGGTATTGATATCAACAATAATTTCCCTGATTTAAACACCTTGGTGTGGGAAGCTGAAGATCGAAAGAAGGCTTCAAGGAAGGTCCCAAATCATTATATTCCAATTCCAGAATGGTACCTGTCGGAAAATGCTACAGTAAGTGGAAGACAAGGTTCTTTGGGTGAATGGGATATCTTTTATTAGACCAACTTAAATAGTTGGAAAAACAATTATTAAGCAAGCTTTCGGGTTCCTTAGCCCAACACGGTTACACCACAGTAAGTGGAAGTAGCTCGAGAGAGAAAGGGAAACACAAAAGATTGTGGGAGGTGCTTTAGGGATGAAACATCAGGAGATAGACTTTAAAAATTTTTGAAGAGCCTATTTCTTTTCCCCCAGAGATACCGTTAACAGTAGACCATTACTAGTGCAAATAGTAGTACATATGAAAACATTTTTTTCTCTCCCACCCTATGCAAAATTAATAGGCTTCTTTTTATAAGTAATTACACTAAAATTAATTAATAAGTGTTTGTTTCTGTCTCTGGGAATCTTTCATTTATTTTGAAGAGACAAAATGCTCTATCACTTTTATTAGACTTATCCAAAGCTTGCTGAGCTCTATAAAAAGGGCAGGATTTGTCAACCAGGCATATTTTTCCTAAGTTTTCTGTTGAGGTTGTTATTTGAAAAAATAAAAATAAAAAACCTCTCTTAACTACCAAATCAAACAGCATGTCATATTCAAAATAATTAGAATTGCCTGTGTTAAATGAAACTATTTGCTAATACTGCAGTAAAAATAATTTCTGCATGGTCTTTTCCAGTGGCCAAACATACCCATTACACCTAATCCATAACTAAACATTTCCTGAGAAGATCTCCAAATAAGTAGGGACTACTAAATGTCATGGCTCCAGATAAAGTTCTGTTTCTTTCCCATTTAGGTAGCTGTTGAGACAAGGGCAATAATAGCATGGATGGAAAAAATCCCATTTGTTCTGGGTGGCAATTTACAAGGAGGAGAACTGGTGGTTGCATACCCTTATGACATGGTCCGTTCTATACGGAAAACTCAGGAGCACACACCTACCCCTGATGACCATGTCTTTAGGTGGTTAGCATATTCATATGCCTCCACTCACCGAATGATGACAGATGCCCGAAGGAGAGTATGTCACACAGAGGATTTCCAGAAGGAAGATGGGACTGTTAATGGGGCCTCATGGCATACAGTTGCAGGAAGTAAGTGTTTAGAAACTTTGTCTATGATTCATTGTAGAGTCAATTTGTGAAATGCAATCACACCTTAACTGCATAGCGTAAGTCACAATGTTATTGGTAGTTAAACACCTACGCTGAAAAGTGTACAACCTTAATGAAACCTGTCCTTTTGCATTCCATAAAGTTTCTATGGATTGACATGCAGTTGTCAAAAAATGTCCTTGTAAATAGTTGATTTACTGCTGATGTTTTCCAAAGCTGTACATTTCATATCTTATTTATTCAATACATTTAAAGGCTGCCTGCCACAAGTGAACTATAGCAGGTGTCCTACAGTCTAGATCAACTTTAAAATTGATCCAGAAGATCCGGTCACCGCCAAACATCAATAGGAAGGAATCTGTCAGTGATAAACACGCCATTCTACCAACACAAGTTTCCATTGCCATACAAAAGATGGTGGAAACAAGCAGTAGCAATGCCAGAATTCAAAGAACTAGCTCCAAAAATGGCTATAACAGGGCTGTAAAGGATGCAAATGACCCTCAGCTAACAAAGTCCTGACTTCAACGTGACCCTCACTGCATTTGCAATGTAATAAGGAGCCAACACAGTAATCTCTGTGTCTTATTTTAGAAAGGATTTTATATGTTTGTGCTAAAACTTTGAATTGCCCCTGAAGGCATTTCAGCAGCCAGAGTAAATCATAGACTAAACCCAAATCTCTCACTCTTATCTTTTACTGGATACTATCATCTACTATGGTTGCAACCAAAGGATCATTTTTAATAAAGCCCAATTAAAAGCACATTGCAATAGTAATTGACCTCAATTGCCCTTTATAAATATTTTTAAATACCCACCTAGATTCTTGCAAGGTCAGATACTGATATTCAGCCTCTTGTCCAAAATCTTCACTTTTTTTTACATTCCTAGTCTGTGAGGTTAATAAAAGGATCATAGATGGCTACTTGCCATCTCTTGAATGGTAAATAAATATATTAAGTAGATACCAAGTGTATCTCCCATTTTATTTATTATAGCTGGGTCTTGCTTGTTATTTGCAAGTAGTCTTACTTTATAAACATTTCTAAATATCGGAAGCTGCTTTTATTGCTTGCACATTGGACTGTGCAAAGTTAATGCTGTCTGTTTTTTAGGGACTGTAGCCAAACAAAAACTTTTCAGTTAAAAATATTTTTTCACTATGTTAAAAATTAATGTGTGAATTGAGGTTGAAAAAACAGGATGGGCTGTTTGAATAACAACAAAGTTCCCACAAAGAAGTGTTCATGTTTTTTGCAGTTTCTAAAGAACTCGAAATTTAAAGTTGACTGTTTAATTATTAAATTTATGAGTTTAATTTTCTTAAGTGCTGCCTATTAATTGATCCAACAAAGATGAATTTGGCCATGGTGTTAAGTTATACCATTCAGTAACTGGCTGCAGCATAGATGCTTACTATCCGACTTAGTAACAATTATCTATTGGTTGTATTGGATTTGGTTTATCCAATTTGTTATATTCCTAGGTAGTGCTTCACACAAATTTTTACATTCCTTTTCCAAAGATATTACCATGAACTTTCTAAGATAATTTTCAGATTTGACTACAATATTACTATAATGTTACTTCTAGTTGCATTCCATGAACTCAGAGCAGAGAACAAGGCTGTAGGGGACCAAAGTTTTATTCTGTCCCTACAGTTGATTGCTGGGAGACTTTCTGCAAGTTCCTGACATTCTGACTCAGTTTTCTACCTTATGTATATAATGGTACTAACCTCCTTTGGAAAGTAATTTGAGATTTACTGACGAGAAACAGCGTGTAAGTGGTCAGTATTAATAAAATATCATTAATATTAATGATAAAATGTATACGTTTACCGATTATTATTATTATTATTATTATTATTATTATTATTAATGAAAATGAGAATAGCTCTTCTAAAATATTCAGCAGAAGCCTTTATTGTGGATGCACAAGACTGGCTCTTCGCACAGGCTGGTCAGGATGCCCAGCTTTAAAAATCCAAAGAAACCACATAAATAAACAGAGGATACAATGTATCTACTGAGATTGCAGTGCCTATTGTCGGTGGTTGTTTAGTGTGAGCACAAAGGGAATTACTGGGCAAGGTATAGCCAGTGTCCTCCTTTGTGGCTAATACCATTATCCTGTGAGGGATCAGAAATCTAGGGAGCATAAACCTGAAGCAGTTAAAGAAAAATAGTAAACTGAAGGTCCTTTGGCCACTGGGTAGACTGGTGAAAATGACAAAACAGGACACATGACTATTTCAGAAGGCTTCAGGATTGTACCCCCAAAAGATTATGGATAGAAAGTCACAACCACAAATATTGCTTCTCCATGCAATAAACAACTAGTAGAGAAAGAAAAAGAAAGACCTCTTAACTCCTAAAGAGAGAATGAGAAAGAACCTAGGGAGCAATGATTGTCAGAGATGCCTTGGGAGCTGTGTCTATGATCCTTAAGGCTACATTAATGACCTGGATATTTTCTATCAGGGTCCGGTCTCCAAAAAGCTGCTTTTTTTTAAGACAGTGTCCGTATTATGAGACTATCTTGACCTTTAAGGAGCTGGCTAATCCCAAAACTGAAATAAAAAATTATTGACTCGCTATTCTATGAGTTCAATGATAACAATAACGAATACCTACATGAGACAACAATTGCAAACAGTCTGAATTGATGAAGAGGGTTTATACATATTGTATTCATAAATGTCTTGTATGAAATTATTTTATCTATTTACTGTACGTGGAAAATCTTTTATATTCCATTTCTCAGAGACTGCCATATCCAAAGCCCATTGAAATCTATGGAAATGTGTCCACTGATTTCAGTGTCCTTGAATCAGGTCAGTAGTGTGACACTGTAGTTTCTGCTACAATAAAAAAAAAAAAGGACTCGGGGATAACACTTGTGAGCATTAGGAAATATTGACTTTCTATGTACAGGAATGTAAGATATGAATCGCAAATGCAAAAGGAAATAGCAAACCCTAAATATTTTTTTTTCAAAATTAATAAAAGCAGATACCCTGAGTTAAGTCCAGCTTTGAAACTGTGAATACTAATTTGTGGCAAGTGATTGGCATGCTTGTCTGTAATATCAGCTTTTTAGAGTCACATATTTCTGCTCAGGTCGTACCCTCAACTCTGCCCCTTTTATCCCTGCTGTACAGCACTGATACTTTTCTTACATGGCTGTTTACCTAACCTCTGTCCCCTGGGTGACATCCCAGCATATTACCTAGAGGCTGCTTCTCTTTAGCCCAAAATAGTTGAACTCAAAGTTGTTCATTCCTTCCCCCAATCCACCCTTGAAGCAGTCTGCTCATTCAAAACACCTTCTGCAGATATCCAGTAACAAGGAGTTCCTTTAGTACGTAACTACAGTAATCCCTGCCATATAGGCTGAAATGAAATGATCTCTTCAGCCAGTCTCTATATAACATCTAGACATCAGATGAACCTTGTATAAACCAGACAGCATACGGATCTAATTTTTTTAGTTCCAGTGTTTTTAATGTTGGATTTGGGTTTTTAGACTGTCTCGGACGGCCAGAGCCAACTCGAGGTGATTTAGAAATTGCTCGTTCGTTAGGGCGGGCTGGTGAATGGAGAGGCAGACAAGGTTTAATGGTTGCAAAACTTTTACTTACACTGCTTGTAGTTGCGACGCAGATGGTCCGGTTGTCAGAACAACTATGTGAGTTGTTCCAGCTGGCGAGGCCCAAGCCAGTTAATCCGTCCGCAGTTTAAGCCGGCGGGAAAAGGGTACGTCTGGGATTGTGCTCGGCGACGGGAAGAAGGATCGATAGGTGATCAGTCTATCAATCAGCTAGCCGCAAGTCAGATCTCTTTAGAGGCACTCTGCAGCGTGCTCAAAGTTCTTCGACTTCGGCAGAAGTCGCACGAAATTTTAAACGGCTAGCAAGCCTATTACTAGCCGCCACGTAGGAATAATTTAGAACTAGCCAATAGCGGGACACAAATTTGCATTCGAATAGCGGGAACTCTTTGCACCGTGCATTTCTGTGTGCTGCAAAGAAGAAATGCACCCTGCAAATTGGCGGGAACTCTCTTGCACCGAGGTTCTTCTGTGCAGCAAAAACCCTCGCTGTGCAAGAGGCTCTCATGTGGCAAGAAAATTCCATCGTGCCGAGGCACCAAAATCACTGGGTTGTGACACAGACAATATATGAAAAGTTGCTTTTGGCAACTTTAAGCCATTATCTAAAGTAGACTTGTTAAAACAAAGCAATTACTGTGTCATACAAAACATTTCACCATAGATTAGCCAGTATGAAATACAGTATGTGAAGAGAAAAATATTTGTGACTATTTTGCAAATGGAAAGGAAATAGGCTTATGCAGAGCAGCATATGCCATAGTCTGATATATTAATCTTTCCCCATCAACAAACAGATAAAAACTTAACATCTGTGTTATATAATCCTCCTACTCTGCATGCAGAAGGCACTGAGGGCTCATTAAATACTTGAATGCTGCTGTATGGTAATTGGATTGGACTAAATTTTTCTATTCTCTGCCATCAGATATATTGGATGATTATAATTCCTGCTAATCTCTGCCTTTAGAAAAGAAAGCAATTAATGATAATTAATAAGCAGTTTTGTTCTTAGGCATAAAACATTTTTGATGATAAATTTTACTGGATGATGAGAAATGCAACTTCATTCTTCCTACCCTGCTACACTCAGCCATTGCCTCATGGCATGTATATTAGTGTGGAGAACACAGATAAATGACATTCGGTGGAGGGAGATGCTTGCAAGAATCAGTGGAGACATGCAGAAAATGGAGAGAAATCAGAGATCTGGATTTATATACAATTTTCTCTGGTGCTCAGGGTATTAGAATCTAGGGTTTTAGACTGGCTGGTTATGGAGATCAGAGCTAGCTTTGCAGTGTGGGTTTCAACAGGAGCTTCATCAAAGTTCAGAGGCAAGGAGTTCCTGAGTTTTGGTTAGGACATATCTCTAATAAAAATGTTTCTCCCTTTTTTTTTGCTTTTTTCCTGCTGTGCCCAACGTAGAACACAGCACCAGATTTTTCCCTACTTAGTAGGTATTTGTGTGTGAACCTGCTCGAATCCCTGAACAACTAAACACAAAAAGATGATGGGTCTTGCTCTTCACTGCTTTTTGTCATGGGATAGGTGTTCCCATGACTTACAGACTTATAGTCCACTACACAATTTATCAAAATCTCTATTGCCTCAACTCTTACATAGTCTTTTATCATTTACTGAATATATTCAAATGTAAAACAATCCCCCCCCCTGCAGTCAGCATGTGAAGAAAAGCTCCTCACCTTACATTTGCATAGAAGAAAACCTCATTAAACACATTGTCTATCATTAAACTGCTGCCAGAAGCAGCATGAGCTCAGTAATGGAAACCAACTATGAAGCTGATCAAATGCAGCCAACACTAAGTATGACTGTAAAACACATGGCCCATACTTGGGTAAACATACTGATAGGAGCCTATTTTTGTGCATGTGTGTGTTGCCCTTAAAAAAGGCGGGGGGGCAGTTGCTCCTCCAGGAGGGAACGGGCACTGGGCCTTGAGATACTGTAAGACAAGGCCAGCACTGGAAAGGCCAGAGCAAGCCTCAACACCTTCCCCTTTTGTGCCAAAAATGCAACATTACATTCTGATGGGGACCTTTCTTTTTTGACTGTGTGGCCCTGAAAAAAACTGGCAGTTATTCCCCTGAGAGGGAACTGGCACCAGAGCTGGAGGTACTACAATTCCAGGCCAGCACCAGGAGGGCCAGAGCCAGCCTTGACACCCTCCCCTTTGTGCCAAAAATGCTTGATCTTAGGCAAAAGGCCAAGACACTGATGGGACCCTGCCACAATGATAGGCTAGTACAGCTCTTCTGAATAAGATATATGGTAGTGCCCGTTGTGCTCAGTCCTCCTCAGAGCTTTTTCACATCATGGTGAGCCACTCCATTGAATACTTTTTGACTTCCTCTACACTCCCACAGCTGAACTATATGTTTCTTTCCCATTTCCAATGATTCCTGTTTCTTCACCAGCCTTAAATGTCTGGCAAACCAGATTGAGTTGGCTGGCACCTCATCTGCATATAAGTTTGTGAAGGATCCCAGGATTCGTGACAAGAACATTTGGTTCCAGTCATATGGATCTTTTCTGCACACACACACACACACACACACACACACACACAGAGAAAAGTGCTGAGCAATGGGGTCACCATGGCTTGAAATGCTATTAATGCTGATGAGGTTCAGCCCAATGAACTTTGTGGAAAAGCATTAGCCTTTTGGCTTTGAACTAATATTGTGCATCATTTATACCATATATAAGTAGATACAAAAGTGCTGCTTGAAAGTATGTTTATGAAGCACTTATGTTAGGACTTGCAGCAACTTCATGAAAAGTAAAATGCATTGACTCTGGATGATCTAAGTGTATGAGAACTCACAGTAATTTGCCTATATGCATGTTACCACAGGCATATTTATTTTGAAGTCGGTGTTTTCAGCTTGGCTCCTTACTTCCATGTACTCAGGGAGAGGAGATTCTGACAGTAAGGATGGGGAATGGGCAGCAGAGGGAAGAAGCTGGGGGACACAGATCAAGGGAACAACCTGA
>NW_005842517.1:13419-14600 GCF_000455745.1 Alligator sinensis | reverse complement strand
CAACCACCCCCCCCCCCCCCCCCCAGATTAATTTTCCCTACTGTAACAGTTGGACGGAGATAAATTTAAGGTAAATCTCCAGTAATTAAATTATATTACTGGAAAATTTATAAATTTTCTATATATAAAATCTAATTACTAGGGGGGTCATCTTATAGTCAGGTTCATCTTATATTTGAGTTAGTGTGGTATTTCACATTTACTACCTGTGTAAAAACATACATTTGCACTACCACACTTCTGCTTTTAATGTTAGTACCTACAAAGTTACTGAACATGCTTAGGGGTATATCTTGCTTCACCTATTAGGTGCCTAAGTAGGTTTACATGTCTAAGTGTGATTCTATTCTGCCCTACTCAAGTCCTTTAAAATATTTTGACTTGCCTACCTTTGGAACATGCCATCATCTTACCCTTAAGAATAAGACGAAAAAAAGCAGGCACAAGAAGAGGACCTATCCACTTTCTGCATTAACTGTTTTTTAGAGGCTTGAGCAGAGTGGAATGGGATCACACTTAAGGGCCCAAGACATTTGAATTTTGGAACTGTGTATAAATGAGTCAATTGTATCCCACCTACACTGATATCAAGGAATCCCACTTGTAATGCAGCAACTGGGTTGTTACAGTTCTAGGGCATTGGCTTTTCAAGCTTTTTTGGTCATATACCCCTTTACTTGCAAAATATTGCTGCTTATATCCTCTATACAACTCCGCATATTCAATCCTTAGGAAGAGTGTTGACCTTAATGCCGTTATTTGCTGCACATTGGCCAATCAGAAATTCCACTGCCATTATTAACATTTAGGTACATACTCCTTGGGAAAGTGCCATGTGCCCCTAGGGATAGGCATACCCCAGTTTGAAAACCACTGCTTTAGGGAAAATGATATGGTGCTAGTCCCTTTTATTTCAAACAGATTTTTGACACAGCTGAGCTTCTGTAAAATAATTACTATAGATAGATTCAAGAATAAGACGGCCTTGAGAGAACATAATTAATCCTCATTAAGCTTTTGGATGGTAAGGACCATGAAAAGAATTCTGCTCCCAGTTTTATTGGTATAAATACAAAGCCATTAGAGTTATTTCAGATTTATTCAGTGGTTGTGAGGTCTGCTTGGGACTGGAGCATCCATTGCAGACTATGAAGTACTGGCGTTATTTGGCCTTGTCAATA
>NW_005842517.1:1383-13409 GCF_000455745.1 Alligator sinensis | reverse complement strand
TTTCGATTTTGCTTGCGTTCTGGGCTAGGCTCTTGCAGCTTGAAAGTGACAAAAAACTTGGATCACTATTCCTCAGGCTACATTAGAAAAGAGGGACATAATCTTCAGGCCAGTTGAAAGGGAAAGGGAATGTCCTCTAATCAGGGATTAGCTGAATCCTAATTTAGGTAATCATGGTTCAGCACCTCACTTATAAGGGAAGGGCAAACACCTCTCTCTAGGTAGAGGCAATATTATCCATTTTCTCCAAGTGCTTACCATTTTTACATCAGTGTCACAAACATCTGATCTAGAATTCTTTTAAATGAGCTATTCTTTCATGCAGAGTCCTAATTTCTTTAGATTCCAGGATGATAGGAAATGATACACTGTGTATAATTAGTGCATCAGCAATACTATAGTCTGCACATTCACCCTGCATCCTCACATATACTCTGAATAAGAAAGTTGGTACAGATGAGTGCTGTTAAAAACTGCAACTCTGGTCTCTCAGGGCTTGATCCAAAGTTTACTGAAGTGATTGGAAAGACTTGCATTGTCTTCTATGGGCCAGGCACATGAATTCATCTGTGTATACATACACTTACATATGTGAAAACTATTATATATGTATATACATATTCATTTTGGTTTATAATCTTCTACTTTGCTATTCTATTCACTGTAACTCATTCCCATTTTAAATAAGACAAAATGATGGCAGACCTTTTTTCTATAGGGAAGAAAATATTTTTATCAAGTTTCACCTACCTATTTGGAGCTGTTCTCGCTTTGCTTTGTTAGATACATAACTATGTTGTTATTTCAAGTCACACAGTTACATGAACCAATTGAAATAAAATACTGATGGTATTTTTCACAAAATTGTCCTCTTGACAGAATTCAAATATACACATGCTCACTGTATGAGATTAAGCAGTTCTGCTCCTAACTTAAAAATCCTCAAGTCTAGTCAGCTTAAAGAGGGGGAAGATTTTATGTTTATAAAATGGTGTCTATTCTTTTGCCTTGACAGGTATAAATGACTTTAGTTACCTGCACACAAACTGCTTTGAGTTATCAATCTATGTGGGCTGTGATAAGTATCCTCATGAAAGTGAATTACCTGAAGAATGGGAAAACAACCGTGAATCCCTGATTGTTTTTATGGAACAGGTATTAAAGAGAATAGTATCTTGCCATTTCAGACAATACTTTGTTTTGAATATGGTCTAAGTAAAATTTTGGTTTTACCTGATGTTAGTATGGCCCACTGTATTTTTCTCTAGTAGGCTTATGGTCACAGTTTGCAGAGGCTCCTACTAAACCACTAGACTGTTGCCGCTCCTTAGGTTATTAAAAAATCATCTACTGCATGATTCTGCTGAGGAAGGTATGGTAACAAAGTTCCCCAGTGTCCCTGTCTTACGGCTTGCAATTGGTTACCCTCCAGTCGGTATACAAATATTTTCCATTAATTTAATTATTTATATACATATTTCCGATTAATTTATTTATGCCCCATTGGGTCTAGTGGAAAATACTTGTCTAAGTCTCCTTGACTGTTTTGAATATCTTCACTTTAATATTATCTTCCTTTGTAATGACAATGTCCAGTTTTGACCGTCAAACTTGGGTGCTTCTGCTAATGAGAACATGAGCGACATCGTACATATACTTAGAGAACTAAGCATCATTTAGAATATTGAAAAACATTAATACATTTTCTTATCCAAAATTTTCCAGTCCTCCACACAGCCCTTGTGATCTCAACGGACTAACATGTTTTATTTCAACCTGTGTGGAGGCTGATTCTTTCACAGAAAGGTTTCAATTATGATCTGTGTTTTAAATTATGAAAACGGTATGATTTTTTGGCATTAACAATAGAAACCCTACCCTTCAAAAAACACTGGCAGATTATTTAGAGCAGATTATTTTAGTTTTAGTGAACAAAATAATGAAGCTTGTTAAGATTTTACAAGAGTGCAAGACTTGATAAAAACAATTGGATGAAAAACCATTTGGCTTTCTACTTTTAGTTATTTTATCTGGCTCTGTCTTAAATTCACAGCTACAGGCGTTCTAAAATTGTAAGTTGATTCAAAGGTGACTGATGGCTGGAAGGTTGATTTAGTGTTAATAGTGATATTTCAAAACTATATTAGTTTTGACCAAGATACAGAAATGGCTGCTTTTAAAATGTCTCTGTACTGAAACTGGTGTCACTACTGAGAAACGGGGCCGGCCAACTCACTCCCACCCCTTCCAAGCCCAAGCATAGTAATTAAGTGGAATAGATCATTTAGAAAGGTCCCCAGCACTGCTTTCAGGCTCCCCCAGAAACAAAGTCTCAGAGTGGCACTGGGGCATGCACTAATTATCCTTCTAAGCCAATTCTGTTTAGTTGCTAGGTTTGGGCCCAAGAAGGATGGTAACATGTTGGCAGGCCTTGTTCCTTGGTGAGAGCTCCAGAGTTGGCAGGAAGGTAGAATAGAGATGGCCAAAATAGCTGTGTCCCAGTCGACATTCCTGTTTGAGAAAGTGCCTTTGTACCTGTTTTAGCATGCTCAAATCAGAAGTATCTAACCCAAGATTTAACATTTTTTTTAGATAAATTAATTTCTTAAATATGTTGATAGATTTCATCCAAAATATTTAGGCAAATAGAAAGTTAGTCATGAACAAGCTAACAACTTTATTTTTTTTTGCAAAAGTGGCATAATTTTAAGTCAAATTTGCTTTTCGTTCTTATTCATTCCATTAATAGGTTCATCGGGGCATCAAAGGGCTTGTAAGAGATTCACATGGGAAAGGAATTCCAAATGCCATTATTTCAGTGGAAGGTGTTAACCATGACATTCGCACAGGTAAAAAAATGCATCTATACAAAGAAATGGATATATGGTAAACAAGCATAAGGGTAGATCATAACTTTACAAACTTTTCTGAGTAAAGGACAGAAACTACTCTATCAACAAGCTAAAGAATTGTGGCTCCATTTCCCCAATTTGGGAAGAGAAATATATTTCTAGGGCACATTTTGTGGAGAAGCTTCTAGAACCTTTGTGGAGAAGCTTATAGATTTGTATTCCAGAAAGAAAGTTTATGAATATGTCCTTTCAGTGTATAATATTATTAGTGTAAAGGACTTGAGTAAAAGCTATCACTATCTAGTCTATAATAATTATAGCCCCCATTAACAACATTATGATAATCCCTTGTTGCATACATAGTGACTCCAGGGTCATCATCTTGAGGAATATGCAAACTTAGTTTAAATAAACATGCAGAAAAGGAGGAATTCTGTACTTTTAGGAGTTTTACATTTTCCACATTTCATTCTTGATGGAAAATCCAGTGTGTTAACGAATTATAAAATAGTTCAGTGGGACCCAGTGGAAATGGGGTAAATTTTTCTTGCTGTAGATTTATAATGATAAAAGAAAGTTCATGAAATTATACTTGCTGTTTTTATTATCCATGTAATCAGATCTGCGCTGGCAGATTCTGAATACAAGTAGGGCCATTCAGAGGCCTCCCAGAGGCCTAGAAATTATATCCAGGACATGGTGATACTAATGATGATGATGATGATGTTGAGACCACAGTCCTAGATATAGTCAAAGACACTTTTATGCTACATGCTGTAAAACAATTTATCAAAAAAGTCCCTCTATTTGGGAGGTTACAGTCTGAGATGAAAGACAACTGAAGGCTACACAAAGAGATGAAGAATCCCTAGGGATGAAATTCTTTAGGGATGGGAGATGAAGAACCTCTGATAAGCTACTTACTAGTGTGATAGGGCATGATTTCACCACAGCAAGTACCCACCAGTTATTCAGGACTTCTGTACTGCAACGGAAGACAAATTTATCAAGAATTTGAAAGAGGACAACAAGGTACCTGTGTAGATGCCTATGCAATGTGAGGGATTTTATTGGGAGAAATCAAAGAAGTGACTGGTCAAAAATTTAACAAGTGGATGAGGAAGGCTGTTGGAGCAGGGGTGGAAGGTGACATACTGATACTGTATACAAGATGATAGGTTGGGTTGGCTATTGTAAGGGGCCTGAGATAGAGGTTGTGGAGGAGGGTGGGGAAGATTGAGAGACATATTTTGGTTATGTTGAGCTGAGTCTGATGGCTAATCACCCATAAAGAGATGTCAGAAGAACAAGCTGCGATTTTGTTTGGATAGACAAAAACGGTTCCAATGCAGAGATACCTGTGAGCCATTTGTATAAAGAGGAAAGATCAATTTTAAATTTTAAATGGAAATAGTGTGCTGAAGCATGTAATGCTTACAAAGAACAACCATAAACCAATATTTCTAGGGTTCTATGAGGCTCAGAATTGCCAACTCTGGAGGTTATAACTTATGATCAATGTAAACATATGATGGCTACATATTCAAGGGCTGGTTTAATATCAGATTGTGGGAAAACAATTATTTTTTATGCTGGTTCTCCCATCAATGAATGTATGACCTGCTTTGACACAGTTAGCTAAGGTAGGGCTATAGAATGAACTCCAGGGCTAGCTACAGACAGTCAAAAAGCCCAGAGGCTAAATTAATTCAGTCTTTGCAGGTTAGTCTAAAATGAACAGATTAAATTGAAACAGAAGTGAACAGACATTTATCTTTGATTCAGGAAATGCAGCCACATGCCTGCAGTGGCTCAGGCCAGAAGCCAGGGAGCAATGGTTCTCTGGCTCCACGTTTGCTTCCTCTTCCTGCTGCCCCCAAAGTCTCTGGGATTTGCAATCCAGAATTACAGCAGCAGGACTCTGCAGGGTTGTCCATCACTTCCTCTTCCTGCTTCCAGGTGCCTCTGGGATTTATAGTCCACAGTCGCAGCCAGCAGTAAGTTTGAGTAGGGGAAGGGGTGTTTAACCCCCCTCCCTGGCCCCAGCCCCCAGCTGGGGTTTGCTGGTGGGGGGCAGTTCCTCCCCCCACCCCCTTGTAGACTGGGTTACATCCCAGCCAGGCTTGTTCCCCCTGGCCCTCCTTGTCAGCCAGCCCTCACTGCTCTAGCTAGGGTGCAGAGGGGTGGGGCCATCCCTGTTCTCTGAAGCAGACAGCACAGCACAGCCGGGGCTGCAAAACATGTTGGGATGCTGGGGGACTCTGATTTAACTTGAACCAGGAAGGGTTCTGGGACAGAAGTTTCACAAATCGGTTTGACCCAAATCAATTAAGTCTGATACTGCCTTCAACCAGGTTTCTCTTAAATCAGTTTCAGCCATTTTGAAACTGGTTTATGTGCATTGAGCTTCTATTCTGTTCTGTTACAGGTTTAAACCAGTTTCTGATCACTTAAACTGGTTTATGTGCAACTCATGTCCCTAGCCCTACAGTTACAGTGAGTTCTGAGTTTCAGATAACTACTACTTGTACTGATATAGAGCTCATTAATAAATCTCAGAAAATGTAGCTTATTCATGATTAGTTTTATTTCTATTTTACTGTATCTCTGTTTTGAGAGAAAACATTGAATTGCAGATGTTTAATAAGGCAATTATAACTCTTTCTTAAATATTCCATAAATGGGGCCACTGGGAAATGAAAGTGGGAATGAATATAATCAGCTGTTTTTTCAATATCCTGGAATGCTGCCATAAACTGTAGGTTGTATTTCTTTTGTAACTGAATTACTGAATTACTCTGGTGGGAACTGAATAAATGCAATGGATGATTAATCCTGTCTCTCACTATACTGGGTTACATTGGATGCCTCACAAAAGAAAAATGGATGATTTAGGGAAATTGCAAATGTGCGTGCATGTGGAAAAAAGTCCACATTGAATGCAAAATGAAGGGACTACAAAAGACCTCAGAATCTATCTTGTGAATATTCATGAAATTTTTTAGATTTTCAGACCCAGTTCTAGATTAACTTTGTGGCTCAGGTTCATCTGTAATTATTAATAATAAAAACAGAAAGTTTTATTCTTTTTCATTTAATGTGAAATGTAAAATTTGATACTCTTTAGAGGATTTGCTTTATAGATGGGGACATAAAAGTTCTATCTTGCTTTATAGATAAAGGTGTGTTGGTCATTAGTCTTTGAAATTGGAAATTTTATGGTATAGCTGCTAAGCTAGAAAAGACACACAAAATTGAAGAGGAAAAGGCTAAAATATCACTATGGAAATTCATTTGTCTCTAATTTATATCTATTCAGAACAGGGTATCTCCACTGAAACAAGGGACTTGCATTGATTCAAACTTTGTATAAATGTGAAAATAACGTAAGCAACCATCATAATCTACCTAATTTTTGCTATTAACTATTTAAATTATGTGCTATTTCTGTCATGTAAGAGCAGACAAGTACTCTGTTATGTAGACCAGAATTTGCTTGTCTACAGTACAATAATGTCTTTCTATTAACATTTGCTTGTTTCAGAAATATCCCTTTTTCCTTCATTAGTATAGATAGTACTTTTGTTAGCTTTTTACCTTCAGGAGAAAGTATCTAGTGGGAAACAGAAATTGGTGATACTCTGCTGATAGCACAAATAAGCTAATTGAAATTATTGATTTTGTGAGAAAGAGCTTGAAGAGATGGTCACATTTTCTTTTGATGCAGATGCAACTATTGATTTAGTTAGAATAATAATATAGCATTATGATTACATGTGAAATATGTTCTCTAAGATGACCCTTGGAAATAAGTTCATAAATTGGATGAGCACGCACATTTGGACACCTGTTTTTTCATTTGTCAGACATAGGTACCAAACTTGTGACGCTTGTATATGTTACGAGGTGTGTGTAGGTTGTAGCCATGTTGGTCTAAGGACATAGGCAGACAAGGTTCTTTGGGTCAGTCTGATATTTTTTATTAAACCAACTGAGTAGTTGGAGAAATATATCTTAGCAAGCTTTTGGGTTTAAAAACCCTTCCTCAGGCTAAGGAAGCATCTGCAGTTGGTGTGTGCTCTTCCTGGATGGAAGAACTACACCCCACAACAGAACCATCACCATTCCTGGATCTTATATCTGCACCTCCAGAAATGTTATATATCTCATCCAGTGCTCCAAGTGCCCTGATGGAAAATACACAGGAGACACCCAAAAGCAACTGCGGATCGGAATGAATTGACACTAGAAATCTATTACAGACAAGAATATCCAACTACCTGTGGAGACAAATTTCTCAGTCCTGATCCTCAAAGGGAATTTACAAAACACTTCTCACAGATGGCCCTATGAACTTCACTTCATCAGCCTCCTAGATACAGAAACTCATGGATTCAGTATAGACACTGGATTTATGACACACTATAAACTGCCTGACATCTGACTCTCCAGGTACCTCTCCACTTTTACCTGCTACATCCTCCTCCCCCCACTCCTCCAGCCTGTCTCTCACCCCTTGATGCCTCCATTTACATTTCTGCAGACTGGCTTTCTTGCCTGCATGCCAGCCTCTGGTTTCTTTACTATTCCTTCCATCCAGGAAGAGCACACACACTAACTGCAGATGCTTCCTCAGCCTGATGAAGGGTTTTTCAACCTGAAAGCTTGCTAAGATATATTTCTGCAACTATTTAGTAGACTATTAAGTTGGTCTACTAAAAGATATAATATTGACCCAAAGAACCCTGTCTGCCTTGTGTGTGTTAAGGGAGAGTGGGATGAATAGAGCAGGGATGTTAGCCTGTAACAGGGGGCCTTCCCAGTGCTGGTAAGATCTTGGCCCGCTCACCTGTTTCTGGGCCAACCACCTACCCTTCTTTTTCCTGCCAGGCCTTGATGGAAAACCAATTTAGATGTTATCTAGGCAGGAGGCTGCCCATTTAGGTCCCTGATGTCTAGGGGTGACATCTGTTCTACAGCTCCATACCTTCCGTGCACTGAGGCCCATGCCTCGCAGATGGCATCCCAGGCAGCTAAGCTTACCTGGAGCCTCACAACTCCACTGCAACCAGCAAGCCTCAGGCCTCTCAAAGATCTTATAGTTCTGGGCTTTCCCTAGCTGGGACTATATGTGCGTGTGGTGGCTGGAGGTTTTCAGGTGCCTCCCTTGCCTTTCAACAGGGAAGTTTGTGGGCTTGGCATTTCTTGGGGGCTGCCATGCCACCGGCAGTCCCACCAGGCCTCCCAACCTGGAAGGGTGCAGTTCTAGGTCATGCCCAGGACTTGGGGCCTCCTTCCCCATAGCCCCAGCCCATATCTCCAAGTTCTTCCTGGCACAGGAGCTCAGCCAGCCAGTTCTTCCCCTGCTGGTTGGTGGTGCAGAGTGCCACTTCCAGTTCTGAGAGTGGGATATTAAATGTTTAAAAAGAAATAAATTAAAAGAAAATAGGTGTAGATGGAGCGAGGAGGGTAGCACTCACTCCATCTGCAGGTGGAGTTTGGGGAACCCCAGCAGCAGGAGGTTCACCTTGAGGAACACCAGCTGCTCTACCAAAGCAGGATCCAAGGAGGTGTGGTAGGGTGTCACTACATCCCCAGCAATGGTGAACACCTTCTCGCTCAGAACACTGGTCGGTGAAGGACAGGTGTTCCTGGGCAACCATGGCCAGATCCTACCACATCTGGCAGCAGCTTGCCCAATAGGCCAAGGGGTCACAGCATACTGACTCCATGTCCTCAGTGAGATGGGTAGCCACTGAGGCCTCGGCGCTACCTGCCCGATGTTGGGGTCTGGTGCCTCTGGGCCCCAACATGAAAGCCATGCCCTTGGCTAACATTGGCAGCACCTGTTGTAGAGGAGACTGGCTGCTGGATGGAGCTCTGGCATGGGACAGCAGATCTCCCTCTTCCATGTCCCTCTACCTCTACTCTTCTGCCTTCCTGACCCTGTTCACCAGCACCTCTGTCCAATGATCTAGGGTTTTGCTGGTGCACACGCTCCCCTTCACCCTTGGGTTGCACATGGCCACCAGCACATGGACCGTACAGGACTGCAATGGGTCCAGCCATTTCTTGATGCCCTCCTTCAGCCACTTCACCAGTGCCTGCTCCTCTGGTGACAGCAGCTTGCCTCAGCCAGAAACACTGATCCCCTGGAACTTTTCCATTTGGTTCTGAAGCTCCCTCACTATGGGGATCACCTGGCCAGCACTAAGGGTCTTGGTGGCTTCAAGCTTGAGGACCACCAAGATCTGGGAGATGGTACCCCACTCAGCTCTGTTCAGGAGGCTGCTGATCCCAATCTCCCCAAGCAAGGCCATCTCATGGATGGCCTTCTGTTGCTCCACCAACCTTTCAAGCATCACATACAGTTCCATAGAGTCTCCCCACCCTGCATGATTTTGTACTGTGGGATGCTCAGCTCTGCCTGTTTGTCCTGCAGCATCTTGCCCTGCTTGATGCTCCAGTAGAAGTAGCCTGCTACCTTCCTGCATTTTGAAATGAGCTGGCTGGTTGTGACAGTGCCCTGTCTCCCACCAAGGCGTCTCTGACTATAAGGTAGAACTTGTGTGCCACACAGTGGATGCCAACAAAGTTGGTATCATGGACCGCCTTGACCAGATTGGCCCCATTGTCAGTGACCATGAGCCTGTAGGTGAGCTCATCCTGTCCAACGAGCCACCCCTGCACCATGTGGTTACCACATAGCAATGAAGATCACGGAGGCCATGCTTTCTAAGCCATGTCAAATTAGGCAGCAGAAAACTATGTACAGTTTTGGATATTTATGAAATAACCTGATTAGGGGTGCCAGTTATGCATCCCTTTACACTTGCACACAGTGCCCATCTACATGTTCATTAATGTACAGTGGTTACTGCACATTTAAATTTAGTACTTGTATAATCAAGTACTAAATAAATTTGCAATAACCAAAGTTACTGTGCAGTAATGCCGGCAAACACCATATTAGTGATTCTACTGTGCGGTAGCCTAATAATACTGTGCAGTAGCATATTAGCCCTGTTTGTGCTGTGATGTGCTACTACACAGTATTTTTAGGCTACTGTGCAGTTAGTGTCTCATGTAGATGCACCGTCAGAGATTGTAACACCAGGATATTATCATTAGGGTATTACTGCTCTTTTTTGCTAATCTGCTATTTTTAAGCATGAAACATTTCTTATTCAGACTCCAAACACATTTTAACTACAGAGATCTAAGAGTCAAAGTATGGCTGTGCTGATGCCAGACTACAATCTCATCATCTTTAAAATGCACCCTTTTCATTCAAATTTTCTTTTACTTTAGCAAAACTCACCCACTAATTATAATGTGATTTGTCATTGCTGTTAGAATAACTTTACATATGGGAGATGTTGTGCTGAAGTTATATATAAAATATTACAAACTAAGACGCCTTAAAAATGCATGTTTGTAATTCAGCAGTTTTTTTCCAGGGTAAGGTATAAAACAACATTAGTAGATTTTACAGTATTCCATACTCATCCCCTTCCATTCATAAGAATATGATTTCTATGATATTTGCTTGTTAAAATACTATCACTCTAAAATACTAAACATTGTCTTAATTATGTGTAAACTGACATGATAAACATTTACCTGTGATATCATCTCTAAGGCAGGAGTGTAGGTATAGGGGCCAGCAGGGACAATTTTCCTGGACAATCATTTGCTTGTGGATCACTGAAAATTTAAAGATTTCATTTTTTAGGGTGCTGATGACAGGGGCCCCAGAAGTAGGTCAAGCCAAGTCAAGATTTTGCTCTGCCTTTATGCAAATCTATCCACCCCTCAGGTATAACAAAAACATTTAGGTCCCAATTCAGTGAGGTATTGGAATTGCTTTACGCACATGGGAAATGGAATTGGTTACAACGACACGAGTCACATGTGTAGAAGGTAGGCATGTGGTTAAATACTGCCCATACCTTGAATCATAGTTTCATAGTTGGTAGGGTTGGAAGGGACCTGAGGAGATCATCTAGTCCGACTCCCTGCCGTGGCAGGAAAGAGTACTGGGGTCAAGCGACCCCGGCCAGATGTTCGTCCAGCCTTTTTTTAAAGACCCCCAGGATAGGAGCCAGCACCACTTCTTTTGGAAGTTGGTTGCTCGGGGGAACAGGGACTCTCCCAATGCCTGCTGGTCCCCCTTGACTAGCTTGTAGACTGCCACTAGATCCCCTCTCAGCCTTCTCTTTTGGAGGCTGAACAGGTTTAGGTCCCTCAGCTTCTCCTCATAGGGCCTGCTCTACTGCCCCCTGATCATGCGGGTGGCCCTCCTTTGGACCCTTTCCATATTGGCCACATCCCTCCTGAAGTACGGCGCCCAGAACTGGATGCAGTACTCCAACTGCGGCCCGACCAGTCTCTCATAGCTTTGATTCTGTATGAAATTGCCCCCTATCAATGAACTGATGTTCTCACAACTATACAATAATCACCACATGTTGCTGGCAACAGTGAAAGGACCCTTGAATAGCCTATGTGGCAAGCCACATTATTATTATTCGGTTGTTTTAATTTAACAAGATGTCACAATATCTAAATCAAAGATAATCTGGTGCTTGGGAAACAGTTTATTCCAAATCTTTCTCACTCTGGTGGGTACTTGTCCAGGGAATTCTATTTGGAAAGTAGTATTATTTTTTCCTTATAGTTACAGAAGTTTCTGTTGAGAAATAGAAGTTGTAATGGCTTTTCATGATTTTTTTTTCATTTCTTAGCATATGGAAATATTTATACTTCCAGATTGAGGTCTGTATTGCCACAGACAGAAGCAGCCAGGTCTACATTACCTTTCCAAATTGTGATCTAACTTGGAATTGAGTGTATTTGAATTTATTTTCCTGTTTTAAAATAGGTTCTGAAATCAAAACATTATTGGTTAAAATGCCTTTTTCTTGAGAAGTAGGACATTGTCAGTCAAGTGGTAGATTTGTCATGTGCCCCTGGCTCCCTCTATTCCCTTGTGTTGTGCTGCTGGTGCAAAGTAGCTGGAAAGCTACCAAAACTAGTTTGAATCAGGGGACTCCTTCATTATCATGAAATCAGACTGTCTAGCCTCATATATATCCCTTCTTACTGCTCCCAGTGTTGGGGAGAAGGCTGAAAGACAGAACACAGCTAGTGTGTGGAGGAGTCAACCAAGGG
>NW_005842517.1:0-1000 GCF_000455745.1 Alligator sinensis | reverse complement strand
GCGCGGGGTAGTGGATGGTGGTGGGGGAAGCCGCATGTGAGCGCCCCCCGGTCGGCTGGCCAGTGCCTGTGCAGCCCACAGAGGGGTGCATGTGTGGCTCGCAGAGGGGTGCCCCCCTGGCCCTGTTCCTGTAAGGTGGCGGCGCAGGGTGGTGGCGCTATGTCCCTGCCCACATGCACATACCCCCTAGAAACTTTTCAAGTACCCCTAGGGGTACGCGTACCCCTGATTGGCAGCCCCTGTCCTAAATCAAGCATAGTGAAGTGGAATTCAGCTAGATAGAGGTTTTAGCTCTGCACATACAACCTTCTAGTCAAGATTCTATAAGATGTTGTAGTAGATAAGCATGGATAGTTTTGTCAAAAGATCACTGTCTTGAAAATCATCTTTTTTTTGGCTTTTCAACAGTGGTGGCCGGATGTAGAGTGGGGGCAGGGTGGGCAGGGGGAAAGAGGGGCCTGCATGTGGCCACTGCCACCACTACCCTGCGCCACCATTGCATGCTGCTTTTCCATGGCCAGTCACATGTGCAGCTCTGTGGGCTGCTGATGGGTCTGGCACCCAGCCAATTACTGGCCACCGGTCAGCAGCCCATGGAGCCACACGTGCAGTGGGAAGGTGGCGCAGGGTAGTGGATGGTGGTGGGGGAAGCCGCATGTGAGCGCCCCCCGGTCGGCTGGCCAGTGCCTGTGCAGCCCACAGAGGGGTGCATGTGCGGCTCGCAGAGGGGTACCCCCTTGGCCCTGTTCCTGTAAGGTGGTAGCGCAGGGTGGTGGCGCTATGTCCCTGCCCACATGCACATACCCCCTAGAAACTTTTCAAGTACCCCTAGGGGTACGCGTACCCCTGATTGGCAGCCCCTGTCCTAAATCAAGCATAGCAAAGTGGAATTCAGCTAGATAGAGGTTTTAGCTCCGCACATACAACCTTCTAGTCAAGATTATACAAGATGTTGTAGTAGATAAGCACGGATAGTTTTGTCAAAAGATCACTGTCTTGA
>NW_005842516.1:1135782-1146919 GCF_000455745.1 Alligator sinensis | reverse complement strand
TTAATTCCATGGTTTTATAAAGAATTATTTCTCCCTTTTTTGCAAGATGAATGGTCGAGTCAAGATTGGAGTTCATATTCTTGGGACAGGTTACTGATTCCTAGCAGTAGATCTAGGGCTTTGAAATGGCAGATACAGCTGGCATCATAATGGTGGTGACAAACTCAATCTGGTTTCTGTGTGGCCAGCCTGGCCACTAGTCAGAATGAACTTTCAGAAGTGCCCACAAATGTTTCACAAGCCAGGAGATGAAGACGGTTCATTGATCAGTTAAAACACATGTTGCTGGTCCCTACTCAAGAGAGCATTTGATAGTTCCATGGCTAATATTTGGGTCAAGGCACTGTGTGTCAGTCCCACCTCTGTGCTCTAGGTAATACAATTTACAAGTACTAGGGCAAAGTGACAACTTCTGGTACTGGTCCCAGATATTTGGTGCCGTGGAAACTGACTTTGTCCCTTCAGTTTCAAGGCACTGCAATTGGCCCTAATGAGGTCCTAACATCTAGAGAGAGGCAATGTGAAGACACCCAATAACAAGGCAGGGGACAGTGCTGAAGTGCAGACAGATGAAGGTTAACTGTTACCATATGAATTAGAAGGCACCTTTCTATCAGCTGGAAAAATGCCTCTAATATCAGAATGTATTGGCTTTTGCAAATGGTGAATGCTATTTTTATGATATAAGTGAGTGCTCACTTTACCCTGGGTGTCTTAAGCAGCTTGCCTGGCTAAACGTTTCAAACCATGGGAGCTCAGAATGAAAACTTTTCTGGAAGTCTGGGCCTTTAAAAATCTGTCCTACTGGTTATTTTTCAAAAGTCTACCCTGTTTGAAATGTCTGTGTGGCAGATGGGGAAAGAGATAGGGAAAGTTAAACGATACATAAAGTAACATGACTCAGTAAGGGCAAGCAGGGCACCAGTCTTTGGTACCAAAATCAAGTCACCCTGGGAACTTTCCCATGGCAGGAATAGCCCTGCCCTGTCCAACTATTGGAGCTGAACACAGGAGAGGCTTCATTAACCAGGGAACCACACACCATTGCATATCAGTGGGGAAGGGGACAAGACTGCCACCTCACCAGGGGATCTTTGCTAGTGCTTTCTCAGCCCTGCACTCATTATCTTATGTATTAAAGGATGGGAATGAGAAGCAGTATACACCACAGAACTGCTTCAGCAGCAGCCACAGAAGTAATAATGCTGCTTCAATGCAGAAAGCAGGCAGAGGGAAACACTCTCTTGACCTCCTCACTGCTGCCTTGTGGTTTGCATGATTCTTCCCTCCCTGCCCTTTACCAGCCCCAGGTACTGACGCTGATCAACTGCAAATAACTTTCAAGAGCTAAATCAATGCAATACCCATGTTCTTGCATATATGTCAGACACAACATCAGTAACCAAGCCAAGAGAAAATTCCGCACATACAAAGTCACAGGTAGGCTTGATGCCAAGGACAGGAAACACATCTTCTCTTGTATTGTTTAAGCATGAAAACACAGCAAAGGATGCCATATGTAATGTCACTTGCACATGTGTGATAATGGGAAATTTACAATGAAACAGCAAGATTCAAACCACATAATCATGCAGAATCCTCAAAGGGTGGGAAGCATGTTTACACACACTGTTTTGATATCAAAATCTGTTCTCTGTGCATATCTGCCAAGTCTAAACTAGACTTCATCTTAGATAGTAGTGGAGAAGTATAAGAGAGACAAATACACATATGTAAGATCCATGTCATATTTAAATTGGGAGACATGATTCCCCTGGTGGAAATGGAGGCAGTTCTACTAAAGTCACTAAGTACATCCTCCCACAGCATCAATCAGTCAGATTCCATCCAACTCATTGGAGTCATGATCATTTGGTGAGGATCTAGCTCTAAATGTTTAGATTTAGTCCTTCTCTCACATATATCAGTCTTACAAGGCAGTTCACACTGGTTTTTTGCAGTGGTGCCACTTCTATATTACCAGCCTGAAGAAAAGACAGAGCTTTGGTTTCCATTGGTCATGAAACCATCCTAAGAAGAATTTAACTCACTTGTGTTGTTGCTATTTCTCAAAGACATACTTGACACTGCCCAGGATGCACAGATGGACAGCAAGTTCACTTGAGAAAGATGGGCACCTGGAAGTCAGTGAAGAACAGACAGTGAGCCAGTTTCCTCAGAGCAGCAAGAATCTCTTTGTTTCTCATGCTATAGATGATGGGATTCATTGTGGGAGGTACTACTGAATATATGACAGCCACTATGAGATCCAGCCCTGATGGGGTGTTGGAGGTAGGTTTGAAGTATGCAAAAGTGACAGAAAAGACAAGCAAGGAGACAACAGTGAGATGAGGGATGCAGGTGGAGAAGGCTTTATGGCGACCCTGATCTGAGGGGATTCTCAGCACTGCACTGAAGATCTTAATGTAGGACACAACAATGAAAATAAAACTGCACAACAATAAGCAGACAGCGAATAGTATCAGGCAGACTTCCCTAAAAAATGTGTCCATGCAGGAGAGCTTGAGGAGTTGGGGGATTTCACAGAAGAACAAGTCCACCACATTGCCCCCACAGAAGGTGAATGCAAACATGTTCCAAGTGTGCATGATAGAGTTGAGTATCCCTGCTACCCAGGCACTGGATGCCATCTGGACACATGTTCTTCTGTTCATGACCAACTCATAGTGCAATGGCTTACAGATGGCAATGTAGCGGTCATACGCCATGACAGTGAGAAGAGAAAAATCTGCTCCCACAAAGAAGATAAAGACAAAAACTTGAGCAGTACACCCAGCATAAGAGATTGTTCTGATGTTCAGCAGAGAGTTGACCATGATTTTAAGGGATGATGACAGAAATGGTTCCAATGTCCGTGATGGACAGGTTCATGAGGAAGAAGTGCATGGGATTGTGGAGACTTTGGTCAAGGACTACAGCAATGATAATGAGAAGGTTCCCCATCAGGGCTGTGAGATAAATGGCTAGGAACATGAAAAAACACAAAATGTGCAACTCCCAAACATCAGACAATCTAAGGAGGATGAACTCAGACACAGAGCTTTGGTTGGACATTTTCTTCCTTGCACCATTGTGGGCTGCCTGTAGATGGAATGACAGATACAAAATCTCACGGTTAGATTCTTTATAAAAATGTCCACCTGAAAAAAATCCACTGAATCTCCTACAGGCAGTCTTTCCTGATGTTATTCTGTTGGCTGCATTAAGCTTCTGCTGGTTTCCATCAGGAGGACTTGGTGTGCCATCACCCCACCAAGTTACTCTTGGCTACCTGCAGGAAGTAAGAAAAGGGTAAAATAAACACATTCTGGTTAGTGAGCACCTCCCCACACCCCAAATAACACAGGGCCGGGGCGGATTATTTGAGCACTCTGACACATAAGCATTTACACTCATGGACATTCAAGGAGCATCGGGACTATTGGTTTTGAAGGACAGGAGATAGGTGTCTAGCGAGAAAGGAATAACAGTCTCCTCATTTCACAAAAAGTAAAGTGAAGCACCTTAGATCAGATTGTGATGTAGTCTGTTTTATCAACACCATTTCCTGTTGACCTATGTCATTCCTATTCTGAAAAAAGAGACTGGCAAACAGACAAGCTGATATATGAAAATACCATTTTCTAGCCATCAGCATATATCTATGTTAAATAAACATTCTTAAGTGGTCATAGAAAAAAATTAAACAAATTTTCTTTCCCTCTCCCTCCCTGCCCCACTGAAGTTTCCTTTAATTTCCCTTTTTCACTGTTCTAAGTTAGGTCCCTCCATCGGATGCCTACCACTTTCGGGATACTTTTCTATGCCTTTTATTTATCTCTCAATGTTCTGCCCCTTTTTCTGATGGTATCCACTACCCTGCACCACCTCAGGACTACCTTGCATCGGAGCCCCTAAAAAATGCATTCCAGATCAAGGGATAATGAGCAAGGAAACTGAACTTCATTAGTTCAGATTAAGTATATCGATTACTACATTAATGTTGCAGTGAGGGGAGCTTAAGTTATATTTTAGATAAAACTTTTTTTCACTAGGAGGGTCTTAAAGCACTGGAACAGGCTATGCAGACAGGTTGTAGAATCTCCCTTCTTAGAGGTTTTTATGACCAGGGTAGAGAAATCCTTGGCTGGAATGACCTCGGTTCTAGATGGTGCTGCTTTGAGCAGGGATGAGACCTGCTGAGGTCCCTTCCAACCCTTATTTTCCATTATGCAGTCATAGGCAAAAGACAGAAAGATAGTCAGATAATATATGTTATTCACAGTCCCCACCCCCGCCATATTTTCCTTGATCCTTTTATATCTCTACCTTTTTTTTCTTCATTTGCTTTATTTGGCATGGCTTAATTTATTCCTGAAGCCCTTCTGTCATTCAGCATATTGACCTGGACCCACAAACCCTGTAACTCAGCTTACTAGCACTTACAAACATTGTAGGAATTCTCCTGTATACTTCTGAACTTCATGGGTTCTCTGCATAGAGACCCTCAAAGCAAAAGGTTTCTTATCCAGCAAAGTGGTAAAGTGCCAGAAGATGAGTCCATAGGCAGACAAGGTTCCTTGGGTGAATTTGATATATTTTATTAGACCAACCCAAATGGTTGGAGAATAGTTATTAAGCAAGCTTTCGGGTTCAAAAACCCTTTGTCAGGCTAAGGAACCTTCAGCAGTTGGTGAGTCCAGTTGTTTTGAAGCCAAGTCAGAACTCCTGTAGTCTGAACTGAAGTCGCCTTAGTTTATTTTGGATCAACCCACTTGAGATGGGAGGCAAGCCAAAGGGAAAGTGTCCACATAAGAGATTAAAGAAGTTCAACTAAAACACTTGAAAAGTTAATCTAGATTCAAAATGTTTCAGACTGTCACAGTAGATAAGCCCTCAATTTTCACTGCTGAAAATTCAGCAGACAACAAAAACCTGGAAAGAATACATACTGTCTTTGAATTATTGGTTCTTAAATCAACCTTAAGATCAAAGGTTCATAAGAAAGTAGGACTGGAAGGGACCTAGTGAGGTCACCAGGATCCTGTGTGAGGCCAGTCTGAGGGGGAAAGGAGTCCAGGAGAGCTGGCTGTATTTTAAAGAAACCTTACTGAGAGTGCAGGAACAAACTATTCTGATGTGCATTAATAATGGGAAATATGCAGGAGCTTAAACATAAAAAGGGAGATTACAAGAAATGGAAGCTTGAACAAACAACTAGGAAGGAGTATAAGGGCATGAGGGAATGAAGTCAGGAAAGGCAATGTGCAATCAGAGTTGCAGCTAGCAAGGGCTCTGTAGGGTAACAAGAAGTGTTTCTACAAGTATGCTGGTGGCGAGGGAAAGGTCAGGAAAAGTGTGGGTCTCTTACTGAATGGGGGAGGCAACCTAGTGACAGAGGAGAAAATGGCTGAAGTGCTCAATGCCTTCTTTTCCTCACTTCACAGGAAAAGTCAGCTCCCAGACTTCTGCACTGGACAGCAAAATTTGGGGAGAAGGTAAGCAGCCCTCAGTGGTGAAAGAACAGGTTAGGGACTATTTAGAAAAGATGTGTACAAGTCCATGGGGCAGGATGGGATGCACCTGAGGGTACTGAGGAAGTGGGCTGATATGCTTACAGAGCTGCTGGCCATTATCTTTGAAAACTTGTGGCAATCAAGGGAGGCCTGGATGATTGAGAAAGGGCAAATATAGTGCCCATCTTTAAGAAAGTGAAGAAGGAAGAACCAAGGAACTACAGACCAGTCAGCCTCTCCTCAGTCCCCAGAAAAATCATACAGCAGGTCCTCAAGGAATCTATTTCTAAGCGTTTGGTGGAGGAGAAGGTGATTAGGAACAGTCAGCATGGCTTCACCATGGGCACGTTATGCCTGACCAACCTGACTGCCTTTTATGATGAAATAACTGGCTTTGTGTATTTGGGGGAAGCAGTTGATGTAATATACCTTGACTTTATCAAGGCTTTTGATACCATCTCCTACAGCATGCTGGCAAGCAAGCTGAAGAAGTATGGATTGGATGAATGGACTGTAAGATGGACAGAAAGCTGGCTGGATCATCAGGCTTAATGGGTCAATACCATTCAATGACTCACTGTCTAGTTGGCAGCCAGTATCAAGTGGAGTGCCCCATGAGTCAGTCCTGGGGCTGATTCTCTTCAATACCTTTATTAATGATCTGGTTGAGGGGATGGATTGTGCCCTCAGCAGGTTCACTGATGACAACAAGCTGGGGGGTGTAGTAGATACACTAGAGGGTAGGACAAGGGTTCAGAGTTGCTTAGACAAATTGGAGGATTGGACCAAAAGAAATCTCATGAGGTTCAAGAAGGACAGGTGCAAAGTCCTGAACTTAGGACAGAAAAAATCTCATGTACTGCTACAGCCTCAGGATAGCCTGGGGATTGACTAGCTAAGCAGTTGCTCTGCAGAAAAGGAACTGAGGGTTACAGAGAAAAATAAGCTAAATATGAGCCAAGAATGTCCCCTTGTTGCCAAAAACACTAACAGAATAGTGGGCTGCATTAGAGGACTGTTGGCAGCAGATTGAGGAGAGCAATTATTCCACTCTATTCTGCAGTGGTGAAGCAATACCTGGAGTCCTGTGTCCAGTTTTGGGCCCACCAATATAGAAAGGATGCCAACAAGTTGGAAAGAGTCCATCTGAGGGCACTGAAAATGATTTGGGGGTTGGAGCATGACTTCTGAGGAGAGTCTGAAGGAACTGGG
This sequence comes from Alligator sinensis, assembly GCF_000455745.1. Classification (NCBI taxonomy): domain Eukaryota; kingdom Metazoa; phylum Chordata; order Crocodylia; family Alligatoridae; genus Alligator; species Alligator sinensis. Next base: position 1,140,191 of record NW_005842516.1, on the reverse strand, counting down.
CTTGTTTAGTTTGCAGAAGGGAAGATTGAGAGGGAATCTGATAGCAGCCTTTAACTACCTGAAGAGTGGTTACAAAAAGGATGGAGCTAGATTGTTTTCAGTGGTGACAGATGACAAAACAAGGAGCAATGGTCTCACAGCAAGGGAGTTTTGGTTGGATATAAGGAAAAACTCTGTCACTAGGAGGGTTGTAAAGCACTGGAACAGGCTACCTGTAGAGATGATGGAATCTCCATCCTTGGATGTTTTTAAGCCCCATGGTTGCAATGATGTAGTTGGGGATAGTAATGCTTTGAGCGGGGGTTGGAAGAGATGACCTCCTGAGGTACCTTCCAACACTAATTTTCTATGATTCTATAAACTGTCTAGCTTGCTTCTGAAACTATAATATCTTGATAAATTAGCCCTGCCAGAAGGAATTACTATGGGATTACAAAAGGGATGTAACACTAAAAGTCAGCAGCAAACTTACTGAGCTGTTCTGTGTGGATTCCTCCCTTCTGGGATGTCTTTCCTCTTCCAAAGCCAGAGTTTGTTCATTCATTCATGAATCTGTTCTCTGTTTCTATCTTTCTGCCCAAATATGTATGCAGGCATGTATGCATACGGATCTCTGTCTCTCTCTCTCTTTCTTTCACTCTATTTATAAATCTATATACATGGTGCTCTGCCTTCAGGGGACATTTTAAAGTCCATATCTTTAATTCTGAGACCATGTCCTGAAATAGTCTGTAGATGGTTTGTGTTGGTACCCTCTGTGCTGTGGAAGATTATTTATCAATGTCTAGTCCAATCAGCTTTCAAGCAGCTATTCCCAGGAGCATTGAACAAACAGAGGCACCAGAGGATTTGTACACATGTTTCAGACACCTGGTTGGGAGCCAGGAGTAGAGTTGGTTGGGAAACTTTGTGATGAGACAGCATTCTGCCCTCCAAAAGTTGATATGCTGCTTATGATATATTTTATTTGAAACATTTGGGTTGAATCACTTCTTCTATATCCATAGTAGGGCTCCTACGTATTTCTAGGTTTCCATGCTCTGAGACAGACAAACCAAGTGCAATGCCCAGCAAGGGGTTCCAAGTCCTTTGTCCCCACAGCAGCAGACTACTTTAGAGCTAGAGACACGGTGCTGCCAAGGTCCCATGTTCCTAAGACAAATCATCTGCTACATCACTATTTCCAAGTCCACACCATCTACCCTAACAAAAACTGTGATCAGATCTCTTTTTCTATCTGCAATGTTTCAGTCCAGCAGACATGGCCTTCCTCATTGTCACTGCATATGGCTGGTATATTTCCAGCTTTGTCCTTCTGTGTTACAAGGTGACCTTTTCCTTCTCCAGGCACCAGCAAGATGACCTTTGGGTCACTATGTAAGAGGGGCATGGTGAAACCCTCTCCACTATTCTCCACCCCCAGATACACCCCTTGTGGTGAAACAGTTGCCCCTCTCAGGCAAAACAGCAACCCGGGGCATGAGCCACACTGGTGACTTCCACCCCCTCCTGCCACTGCAGCAATGCAGAAGAACTGCATGGTCTCAGAAGTAGAACTGGGCTCAGACAACAGTAGCCTGAAGCTTCCTACCACAGCCTCACCACACTCCCCTCCACATGGTCAGTATCCTTGCCATCCATGTCCTGCAATGGACCCAGTACTCCAGAGGACCCAGCCCAGAGCAGTATGGATCCTGGGGGTTGGTAGCAGGATGTCCTCCAATCCATCCATCAGCCACCAAGCCAAGGTTGTACAACTATCCCCCATCAATCCACCCATCTCCAGGTGCCCTAATTCATTCATTTTCCTTTACTATTGACCCTTAATACACAGCTACTGTTGTGAGTAAGTGTTGCATTAACTGGACCACGAAGAGGTAGTGGACCTCAACACCATTCAGGGTGAGGTGGAAAAAAGGCAGGCACCCTGTGCAAGCCACCAGAACTAGGCAGTCTTCAATGCAAAAATGCTGGCCCATGGATATGACCGTGACTTGGCCAAATGCTGATCCAAATGTTAGGTCCTGGGTCAGCAGTTCACAAGGCAAGGGAATGACACCTATACTTTGCGCACAGGTAGGGTGTTGTTATTCTTTTGGGAAATAGACCACCTTGCTGTGGCCTTGACCTACTTGGAACTCCTAACCTGACTTCATGTTCTGAACCTCTGGCTTGAACCCTCTTGCCTAATCCTGAGTTTTCCTGTTCCTGATTGTTTCAGTTCTTGTTTTTGACCTCCTGGACTTGATCAAATTCTTGCCCTAATCATGACCTGGTATGGATCATTGACTTGATACCCAATGATCACTGGCTTGATACCCAAGCTGATACTCAGCTTGACCTTGACCTATACTCCAGTACCCCCCAAACTAGTGTGCTCCACTCAGAATGACTGGCTGTGACCTGGTCACCCCCTTACACTTTCTCAGACCACAGAAAACATGCTAGGGGATACAGTCCTCTGGCCACATAGAGACCCACATATCTTTTTGGGAACACTGTTGATAGTGGCAGGTCGCAGTCATAGTGGTGGCAATGCCAGTACAGGGCATGTTTCAGAGGGTTGGGTTTTTGTTACTACAGTTCCTCTTACAGTGCCTCCCACTCAGCCAAAAAACAGTGTGTGCTTTGCTCAGTATTGTGGAATGGCCAAAACCCAATAGACACCTGACCGCTGATGAAATTAGTACTCCCACTGCTGGCAAAGAAATTGTGGTGCTTTCAGCTGTTCAACAAACCTTGGTATCACTTTTGAGAAATGCTCTGTTTGAGGAGATATGTCTTGGCAAACTTGCTCAAAGGACTCTAATTTGGTTTCCTGAACCTACCCTGGAGCTCCAGCAGGTGACTTTATAGCTCTTAAAAGAAGGGCTCCCCAACTGATTGTGGTCAGTTAGAATTGGGGACCACTGACCCAGTTCCTATCACCTAGAAGCATGACAGAAGGGAACCTCATAGCCACTGTAACAGCACAGGGAAAAAGTGGACGAGATATTCCTTTGGACACCAAGCTCTTCAGACCCTAAAACATAACATATTGGGAGGGCTTAGGGAAAACAGCGGCAGCCCTGGGGGGTGGGGAAATTAGCCAAGTAAAAGGCAAAGAAAAGGAGTTATAGATCAGTATGAACTGGGTGGGCCCACAAATTTCTCACCAGAACCAGATATCTTTGAGGGGTCACTTGTGGGAACAGTGGGGCCTAGGAAAAGAGGCCCAACTTCATTAAAAAGTAAGATTCATAGATTCATAGATGTTAGGGTCGGAAGGGACCTCAATAGATCATCGAGTCTGACCCCAGAGTGCTGGGTCTAGATGACCCCAGCTAGATACTCATCTAACCTCCTCTTGAAGACCCCCAGGGTAGGGGAGAGCACCACCTCCCTTGGGAGCCCGTTCCAGACCCTGGCCACTCTAACTGTCAAGAAGTTCTTCCTAATGTCCAATCTAACAAAAATATTATGCAGTAAGAGAGGCCCAAAAGAGAGGCCTAGCATTTGCACCACTCCATTGCTAGTTTGCCTGAGTAAATAATCCTCTCCTAGCCACCCAGAATACCCACTTTGAATTGCAAAGGGATGTACTGATGTGGGTTTTGTGGGCTTGAAGTACTAGGGCCTAGAAAAACCAGAAGTTGGTTCCAATTTGGCATCACAACATCCTTCAGGTTGCGACCCAGAAAAGGTTATTCACCAGCTTATTCTGGATAATGATTAAATACAAAATTAAACTTTACTGTGCTTTGTGCCCTGTCCTGAGTCCCTGCTGGTAGCCCCACACACATGCCTTTGAGCTTGTTGGTTCCATTGCTTTAGGTGGGCACCCATTTTGAGAAGGTTGACATAGATATCATTGGGACTTTGGAGCCCAGTACCAGCAGTTTCCACTTTATCCAAGTGGATTATCCTACCCAGTGTCCAGAAGTGGTAATGATTCACAATGCCTTGGCCCAAACATTGGCCATAGAACCATAAAATATCCACACAATTTTTGTATTGATCAAAGCACCATCTTCATCTCCTTCCTCCTGCAACAGGTGTAGGTGCCTCTGAGAGCCCAGCCTGTCAGAACCTCCAGATGACTAGTGTGGTGGAGAGGTTTAAACAGACTAAAAGGTATGTTAAGTAAATATACTGCATGGGAGCCCTGGAAGAGAAATCTGCTTCTGCCCTATTTGCAAGCCAGAAGGTTCCCCAATTATCTATAGGGTTCTTTCCTTCCGAACCTCTATATGAAGCAGCCTCAAGGTATGTTAAACTTATAAAATGAAACCTGACAAACACAGGGCACGAAGTTCCAGAATGTTGTCCTATACATTTATAGGCTGTGGAAATAACTGGACCTGGTCAGGGCTATTGCCAAAGAAAACGTAAGTGTTGGACAGCAAGTGCATGAGCCAAACAACAGCAGG
>NW_005842516.1:1124115-1135751 GCF_000455745.1 Alligator sinensis | reverse complement strand
TGGATGTGAGTCTTTCTATTTCTTGTTCATCAGAGAGCAAACTTCTGCACCAGGCCACAGGGTCCTTATGAAGTCAAACATTGAGCTGGGGATGGGAACTGTGATGTGTGGCTTTTAGGGCGAATGCATGGGTCACAGATATATTTTTTATTTATTTCATAGACGTTAGGGCTGGAAGGGTCCTCAAAGATCATCAAGTCCATGCCCCTGCCCCAGGGCCAGGAAGTCAGTTAGGGTCAAAGAATCCCAGCAAGTTAAACGTCCAAACGTTTCTTGAATGAGTCCAGAGTAGGTGCCTGCACAACTTCTGGAGGAAGTCTATTCCTGATCTTGGGGGCTTGGACAGTAAATTTTTTTTTTCTTACGTCCAGCCTAAAACAGTCTTTTGTAATTTATGGCCATTGGTCCTAGTTTTTCCTTGGGGTGCTCTGGTGAACAGACATTCTCCCAGATCCTGATGTACACCCCTTATGTACTTACAGGCAACCACCAGGTCCCCCCTGAGTCTGTGCTTTTCCAGGCTAAAGAGTCCCATGGCTCTCAGCCTCTCTTCATAAGGGCTGTTCTCTTGCCCTCTGATCATGCACATGGCTCTCATCTGGACTCTTTCAAGCTTCTCAACATCCTTCTTGAATTGCAGAGCCCAGAATTGGATGCAGTACTCCAGCTGCGGCCTCACCAAGGCCAAGTACTGTGGGAGGATGACATCCTGAGATTTACTTAAGAAGCATCTATGGATGCAAGTCAGAGTTTGGTTTTCTTTACCAGCTGCAACATCACATTGGTGGCTCATGTTCATCTTGTGGTCAATCATAACCCCCAAGTCTCTTTCAGCCTTGGTGCTAGCAAGTGTTTCACTGCTGAGCCTATAAGTATGCTGCGGGATTTTTTTCCCGAGGTGTAATACCTTACAGTTATCAGTATTAAACATAAGCAGGTTTGCATCTGCCCACTAAGTTTATCCAATTCAGCCTGGATCAATAGCCTGCACTCAGGTGTGGACGCTGTGCCCCAAAGTTTAGTGTCATCAGTGAACTTAGCCAGTGCACTTCTGACACCAATTTCCACATCGTTGATAAAGATGTTAAAGAGAACCGGTCCAAGGACAAAGCCCTGCAGGACACCACTGGTCACGGCGCACCATAATTATTCACTACCATCGACCACTACTCTCTGGGTCCAACCTCGGAGGCAGTTTCCCAGCCATCAGACTGTGGTGTAACTGAGGCCACAGTTGGCCAAATATTCCATGAGGAGGTTGCGAGACACCAGATCAAAGGCTTTTTAAAATTCCAGATATATGATCTCATATTCAGACTTATTAATTAGTGCTAAGTGCCCTTTAGGCCTCTTAAAAGTGTGCGGGCCATGAGCGCCCTGAGCCCTTTTTCGCGCTGCACGCGGGCTGTGGCCAGCAGCCCGGGCACGCGGGGGCGGAGAGGGGTGACTTTCGCTCTGGAATTAGGCACGGACGTGTATCGGTAGTTTAAAAGATTGTTTACTTACACCGAGATGGCAGTGGTGTAGGCTGGAAAGCTTGCTTCAGTTGCAGTTACAGAGAAGAAAAAGGAAAGAGGCGGACAAGAGTTTTAGACTCGTGAACTCTAGCCCAATCCGGCTGAAGGATCTGAACACGCGAGCCCGTCGCGTCAGCCGAAGAAAGTACTCGTCCGGAAGAGCTCTGAACCAACTCACACGAAGTTTGCTAGGCTCCGTGGGTCCAGTTCTTTTGCGCGCGGGTGGGGTACGTCTAGGAATTCTATCGGCGACGGGGAGAGGCTAGAGATTGATCAGATCTCCGTAGCCTGCTTCAAATGCACTGGGTCCGTGAGGATCCGCAGCGCTTAGAGATCTTCACACAGCGTGAAGTCTCCTCCTCCCTTGTTCGTGGAGTCCTCCAACTTGGGCGGAAACCACTCAAGCCTCTTATACGGCTAGCAAGCCAATCACTAGCCGCCACGTGTGAATAATTTAGAACTGGCCAATAATGGGACCCAAATCTACATACAAATGATGGGAACTCTTTGCAACGAGCATTTCTGTGCTGCAACAAAGAAATGCACCCTGCAAAGAAAGCTTCAAATCAGCGGGAAATTCTCCCTTGCACCGGGATTCTCTTTTGCAGCAGAAAACTCCACCGTGCAAGGAAGCTTGCAATTTAGCGGGGACAATTTAGCAGTGCCGAAGCACACACAAATAAAAATCACACCTTTTGGGTTGTGACAAAAAGTAGGTAACTAACACCAATCAATGATACTCCTCCACTGAAGTGGCATAAATTTAAGTAAATTTCTGAGCATTTCACTGGGTGCATTTATACAAGACATTTACTATGGAGCTGATTAATCAGCTCTGCACTAAAATGTCACCATCAGCCATCTACATGTGGTGATTTTAGGACAGTGTAAACTAATTAACTGAACCTCAGAAAAGTACTGCCAGACACAAGTACTATCCTACAGTGGAGTTATTTACTCCTATTCAGTGCACATGTAGAAGCTGGACGGATTGGCTAGGGCACAAGGATGTCTCAGTGACAGTCAGCCCTGCACTGAAGCACCCTCATGCCCCAGACAGCCCCTCTGAAGCACACTGAGCTGGGTGGAGCAGCTGCAGGCTGGCAAGTTGGCCACCAGATCTACCTGCCAGCAGGGGCTACTCCACCCAGGCTCAATGTGCTGTACTCCCAGCTGAACCTGCAAACGTGACGCCCAAGGGCAATAAATTGCCCACTTTGGAGTATTTATGGATCCCAAGATGCACCAGTCCCAGCCTTTCCCTCTCTCCCGCTCCTCCAGAACTATACAGCTGTAGGCAAACCCCAAGAATGACCACAGAGTGTTCTTGGGGTTTCCTCAATGACCCACACACCCCTGGCAATCTGCACTTCATGCCCCTAATTCCTATTCCCATGAAATACTTCAGCAACCCATGTGTTGAAAGGGAAGTTGCTGTCCTTTAAACATGAAGCAGCAGCTGGGAAGATCAGCAGAGGGGAAGTGCCACTTTGAGTAAGGGTTAGTTTTGAAAGGTTCTATTCAGCTCAAGTTAAGGTATTGCTAGCCTGCTCCACAGAGATAAAATGAGCAACTTGCAGTCATCCAGAACCCCAGGATGCACAGCTCCAAGCCTTAGTATTACCTGAACATCTTTCCACACTCCCAAGGTCTACTGCCAATGGGGTTGGTAACAGCCTAAAGCCAAGTCTCCCACCTACTGCAGGGAATATCACACTATGTCACAGGGCATCATGCTGCAGATTACCAGGACCCCAGGACATATGAATCATGCAACTAGGTTGGGGGCCAGGTGCACAGCCCTCCACTCAGAGGGCTTTGCCTTTGACCCACCTCTAAATGCCTCACCCCCAGCCAGGAGAATTTGTGGGGTTGTGGGAGCATAGTGTCCCTCCCCAGCCTCTCACATTCCTGCAAAAAAGGGGTGCCTAGAACATAATGTGGTGAAAACACAGAGCCCAAGGAGGCATGTTTTCCTGGACTCCATGCTCTTGCTGCGGTTAACCCCTGGTTGCTCCACCCCCAGAGGAGGGATAGATTCCTGGCTCCTGACCACACCCCTGCTTGCGAGACCCTCTAGTGACAAGTCACAGCCATGCAGGTTAGAGATGGCATTAAGTCCTCACCTGTGACTCCCCTGAAACTGTTCTTACTAACATGGCCTACCATGCCACAGATTTAGAGTAGTTTAAAAGTAACCTGTAACACCATCTTAAATGAATACTCTGTATGAGACTGGCATATTAACCCCCAGAGGACAGAACTGGGATCTTTGAAAGTGCCTGGGAAATATTAGAACCATTCATAAATGTTAAGCAGTTAATTGTGCTCCTAGGAACACAGGTAGGGATGACAAGGGCCTATAACCTCTGTTAGTTATGCATAAAGTAGTATGACATTGATTTAGCCCATCAAAATTATGTCCAGATGATCAAGTCACCGTGAACAGGTTTTCATTTTAATTCATCCTACTGGGTTTATTAAAAACCCTATCAGAACCATGAAATGAAATTCAGTTGTAAACATGTTGCAAAGGGGAGAAGAAAAATTAACTGGACTCAGCTGGTCTGATGTCAACTAAGTCTGATATCAACTAAGTCAGGGAAGTCCAACCTTTCCATGTGATGAGGGACCAAATTCCCTGGAGACTGCAAGCATGGGACTGCATTATGGAGACTCATGAGCCCCAAGGACCTAGCACAGGCATAAACTCCTACCCAGCTGGACTGTGCATTCATGTCCCACCACTGTACTGTAAGCCCATTTCCACTCCTCAATCACTGACATGAGGAAGGAAGGAGAGCCCAAATACTCGGGCTGCTGTTGCAGCTGTACAGATGGGAAAAGAGGTGGGTAGACACCAGTTGGAAAGCCTTATACTAAATAATGCTTTGGATGAGTTTGGCTCATTACATTAAATGTCTGGAGACAGAAAGTACACATGGACTTCTCAGTGGTGATAAAACATAAATAAAATTGACCTTGAATTCAAGCAAGTACATGTGACCTTGCAGGAGTCACCAAATTCAACTTAGTCATTAATAAGATTGTAAATTGAGGGACAAGAACACCAGATGCTTTCACTGGTGTAATATGCCTATGCATCAGTAAAAATGGGGATTTAACCCAGAATGCACTGTCCTACACTAAGGGAGGTCAAGAACCTCTGGGATCAAGTTACTGCTGGCCAGACAGCTTGCTGGGTGTGGCCAGATATTTGATCTTGACCTGTAAAACTAGTTAGAGGCACATTTTAATAGCCTACGTTATTAAAAGACTATTCTACCATCAAGAATAGTCATGCTGCCATTCTTGATGGTAATGTACAAGACTCCTGGTCTTCAGCTTTTCCCAACCACAAAGTTTTCTTCTTTGTCCTCTAAGGCACACGTGGCAGGTGCATGTGGCTACTAGCAAACTGCCTAACACATAATCAGTTTTAATCATTATCAGCCACTAGCAATGCTTTGCTATTTGCCTCCCTGGAAACTGACTTGGTTGCCTTAGTTTCAAGGCAGTACAATCAGCCTTAATGAGGTGCAAACACCTAGAGAGAGGTGAAGGGAGACCACCCAGTAACAATGCAGGGAACCTTGCTGAGGTGCAGTCAGATGAAGATGGACTGTTCCCACATGAATTAGCAGGCACCCTTATATCAGCTGGAAAAGCACCTCTAATATCAGAAGGTATTGGCTAATGGTAAATGTTATTGGCAAGATACATGTTAGCACTTACTTTACCCAGGGGTCTCTTAAACAGCGTCTTCCCCAACCTTCTTAGTAACCATACCTAGCATGTAGAGGTCTACATTTCCATTCAAACAATCAAAGCTCAGATTGGAGGCTTTTCTGGAACTCTAAACCTGTAAAATTCTGGCTTTCTGGTCCTTCTTCAAAAGTCTACTCAATCCAAAATATGTTAATGACAAATGGCAAAGAGACTGAGGAAGTGTTTTGGTATATAACATAGCATATTTGGGGTGGGGTGAACAGGAAAGTGGCCTTTGTCACCATCTTTCAGAGGGCAAACAAAACTTCCCAGACATTCCTGTAAACTTTGCAATGGCAGGAATACCCCTTCAATGAAGAAATATAGGAGCTGAAGAGTAGGCCTGGGTGAAGCAGCTAGTGTTCACTTTGGATTTGGATTCGGCCGATTCGAGGGACAGTGATTCAATTCGGTGATTTGAATCACTGCCCTGAATCAATTCAGCCGAATCTCTGAGTCACCCAGGCCCATCCCCCACCTGCTCTCCCAGCCCAGCAATGGCTGCCCTGCCCATCCCAGCTCCCAGCACTTTTAAAACAAAAGCCCTGACTCAGCGTGTGCTGCCAGGCAGGGAGCCATGGCCGCTGCTGCCCACTGCCCCATGCTGTGTGTGGGGCTCTACACAGTGCCTCAATGCCACAGACTGGAAACACACTTTCTTGTGTATTCTTTCTGCATGAAAAAAACTAGGAAGATCATATGTAATGCCATGTGTACATATATGATACCGGGCAACTTATAGTGACACAACAAGATTCAAACCCCATAATCATGAAGAATCATAAAAGGTAGGACAGCATGTTTAAACCAATCACTGAGATCAAAATGGCTGATCAAAATATCCCTAATCCCTATTCCCCTGAAATACCTGGCTGGGGTCATTTGAACCCAGTTTTCTCTCCTGCCCATGGCAAGGTGTCAGACTAGAAGGTCTACAAGGTCCCTTCTGACCCTACATCTATGAATCTATGAATCTATGAAAATCTGCTTTCCAAGCATAACTGCCAAGTCAAAAGTAGGCTTCAGTTTATAGGCTAGTGGAATACAAAAAATATATGTAAAACACCTATCTGTTTTTTATTGCCATCTCACGATCGAAAGTGATAGATTGGATTCCCCCTGGTGAATATAGGAGCAGTTCCCTGAAGTCTGTAAGTGAGCTCCTCCCATAGCATCAGCTGGTCAGGTTCCATCCAGCTTAGTAGTCATGCTCATTTGCTGAGGATTTAGCTCTAAATGTTGAGGTGTAGTTCTTCTTGCACACATATCAATTTTACACAATTCAGACTGTTAGCTGCAACCACACCAACCTTGCTTTACAAGCCTGGTGAAAAGACATGGCTTTAGTTTGCGAGTGGTCTTGAAACTGTTCTCATAATAATCTAGCTCTCTTTTGTAGAAATTATGCTGCCAAAGACATACCTGACTCTTCAAGAAGCACAGTGTGCCAGCAAATTCACTGTGGAAGGATGGACACTTGGTGGTCAGTGAAGAACAGACAGTGAGACAGTTTCCTTAAATCAGCAAGGATCTCCTTAATCCTTAGGCTATAAATGATGGGATTCATTGTGGGGTCACTACTGAATATAAAACACCCACTATGAGATCCAGCCCTGATGGGGTGTGGGAAGTAGGTATGAAACATTCAGAAGTGCCAGAAAAAGCAACCAAGGAAACAACAATGACATGAGGGATGCAGGTGGAAAAGATTTTATGCCGACCCTGCTCTGAGGGGATTCTCAGCACTGCACTGAAGATCTGAATGTAGGATGCAAAAATGAAAATAAATCAGCACAACATTAAGCAGAAACTAAATAATATTATATAGAGTTCCCTGAAATATGTTTCTGAGTAGGAGAGCTTGAGGAGTTGCGGGACTTCTGAGAAAAACAAATCTACCACCTTACCTCCACAGAAGGTGAATGCAAACAAGTTCCAAGTGTGCATGAGAGAGTGGGGAATCCCTGCTACCCAGGAACCTGATGCCATTTGGACACATGCTCTTTTATTCATGACTATCTCATAGTGTAAGGGCTTGCAGATGGCAACATAGTGGTTATACGCCACGACGGTGAAAAGGGAAAAATCTGCTCCCTACCAGAAGAGAAAGAAAAAATCTTGGGTGGCACACCCAGCATACAGGAGATAGTTCTGATGTCCAGCAGGGAGTTGACCATGGCTTTGGGGATGATGACACAAATGGTTCCAATGTCCAGGATGGACAGGTTCATCATGAAGAAGTGCATAAGGTTGTGGAGATGGTCATCAAGGATTACAACTATGATGATGAGAAGGTTCCCCAACAGGGCAGTGAGGGAAATCACAAGGAACATGACAAAACGCAAAATCTTCGGCTCCCAAGAATCAGAGAATCTCAGAAGGATGAATTCAGAAACAGAGCTTTGGTTCGACATTTTCTTAGTTTCAACATTGCCTGCAGAGGGAATGATAGAGATAAAAGTCTGTGGTGAAATTCATCATATAATTGTCCACCTGAAAACATCTGCTGAATTTCCATGTGACAAAACCTTCCCTGGTGTTACTCAGTTGGCTGCATTAAGCTCCTGCTGATTCCCATCAGGAGGATTTGGGTGCCATCACCCAACTGAGATACTCTTGGCTAACCCCAGGACTGTAAAGAAGGGTAAAAGAGCCACATTCTTTGCCGTGGGCATCCTACCAATTAATAGAAATCCAGGGGAGGATCATTTTGGCCAAATAACACAAGAGCCTTTACACCCAGATGAGATTTAAGGAACATCAGAACAATTGGCTTTGGAGGACAGGAGAGATCTCTACAGAGAGAAGGGAATAACACTCATCCCATTTCCAACAAAAGGTGAACTGCAGGACCTGGGGCCAGACCATGATCTACTGTTTTATCAAAACCATTTAGTGCTAGCCTACATCATTTCTATTCTGAGAAAATAAACTGGCAAACAGAGAAACAGACAAATGTCTATGTTAAATGAAGGCAGACAAGGTTCTTTGTGTGAATCTGATATCTTTTATTAGACCAACTTAAATAGTTGGAAAACAATTATTAAGCAAGCTTTTGGGTTCAAAAACTCTTCACCAGGCTAAGGAAATTTCTGCAGTTGGTGGGTGCTCTTTCTGAATGGAATGAAAAGTAAAGAAGCCAGAGGCTGGGCTGGCATGCATACAAGACAGCGTTAAACGAACATTCTTAAGTGGTCAAAGTGAAACAAGAAATAACTTCCCTCCCTCTCTCTCTCTGTCACTGCTTCTTTTAATTTCTCTTTTTTGCTCTTCTATGTTAGTTCCCTATTTTGGGTGTCTAATATTTTATAGGTACTTCTCCATGGCTTCTCTTATTCGCTTCATGTTCTGCTCTTTATTTCTAATGGTACCTACTGCCCTGCACAACCTCAGGTCTACCCTGCCTGGGGTCCCTCAAAAATGCATTCCACATAAAGGGACAAGAAGATCTTAACTTCAAAGTAGCTTTAGTTTGACCGTGCTTATTCCACTTCAGAGGGGAGGAAAGCCAAACTGTAATGAAGCCGCTTTGCTGCAAGTAAACGAGTTGAATCCTTTTTCACCTCAGTGTGCATAAGTGGCACTTAGATAGCAACCTTACTCCATTTCTCCCTGTATGTCCCTACTTAGCATTGTCAGTAGGCTGCAACACACCCGCATGGACACCTCAGCAGAACAGAATGACTCTGCACATGCATCATAACAGTCAAGTCCTAACAACTGAGTCACAGAAAATGATATAACTACCAAATATTTGACCTTCCCTCTGAGCTCAGTAATTTAGTCTCTAGACTACGTGTTTAGGGAGCAAGACAATGTGGGATGTATTTTCCCTAACCCAGAGAGGCTTTGACACTACATCTGCCACTTTGCAGCTAAGGATTCTAACATCCACGCGACATAAGTGGCACCCCAGTTTTTCTACGTAAAACAAGGCTTAACCCTAAGTGTGTACACATGGTTCTAATGAAGCCTAATTGAATAGCTTGGAAAATTAAGTCAAATTAAGTGGATAGATACATAGGTAGACAGATAGCTAGAGAAGTAGACAGGCAGACACACCAACAGACAGACAGACAGTTTTATGTTGCATCAAGGGGAGCTTAGGCTAGATATTAAAGAAAACTTTTTTCACTAAGAGGGTAGTGAAGCACTGGAACAGGCTACCCAGAAAGGTTGTGGAAACTCCATTATTTGAGGTTTTTAAGACCCCGGTAGACAAAACCTTCACTGGTATTTCATAGTTTGGGATGGTCCTGCTTTACGCAGGGGTTAGACTAGATGACCTCCAGAGTTCCCTCCCAACCCTATTTTTTAATGATTCATTGAGTCAATGATAGACAGACAAAGAGACAGCAGACAGACAGATAATTTATCCCCTTAGCAATTTCCTCCCAAATGCTTCCTGCTCCATTTCTCTCCCTACATGTTTCTCATCTCCCCTATTTTGTGTAATTTCAGTAATTCCTGTTGCCCTTCTGTCTTTCACCATCGAACTGACCTGGACTTTACAATATCCCAGGTGCACACTCTAGCCACGGGACCAGCACTTAAGAATTTTAGCAATTCTCATTTAGCCATCTTAATTCATTAAGGATGTCTGTGAATCATCTTTGCTATTGCTATGGCTTTGCACCAGATGGAACTGGGAGATTAACTTTCTATCTTCAGTTTCTGAAAGTAACCGCTGCCTCTGGTTATTTCATGGGTTATCTGCACAGAGGCCCCTAAAGCAACAAATTCCTTATCCATCAAAGAGCCAAAATGCAAGAGGATTAGCCCAGTAAAGTCCAAACTCCATGAGTTGGAGCCGAAATGTCCTTAGTTTATTTTGGCTTAATCAACTTTAGATACAATCCAAAAGGGAAAGTGCCCACATAAGGGATTGTTGAAGTTCAACCAAACCACCTGAAATTCAACTTGGAACCAATCAGAGTGTCACAAGTAGACACACCCTAAATGTTTATTACTGAAAGTTCAGATGAGAACAAAAATCTGGAAAGGATGCATACTAATCTTGAATGGCTGTTCTTTAAATCAACCTTAGTATCAGGGTGTCACAAGAAATGAAGTAGGGTGGAAAGGAACCCAGTGAGGTTATCTGTTTAGCCCATCTCCCAAAGTAGGATATCCTGACTAACTCATCCCAGCCAGAACAGATTACATCCCGTCTATAGTCCCACAGTAGCTCTAAAGCCAGCAGCAAATTTGCTATGGTTCTCAGTGTGTTTTTCTCCCTCTTGAGATGTCTTTACTCTTCCAAAGCCAGAATTATTGGTATCTTTCTATCGATCTGCCTGTCTGTCTGGGCTGCTATTCATGCTTATCTCTCTCTCATTTTCTCTAGCCCTATATATTTCAAACTATGCATTTGGTGATCTTCCTTAAGGGGACATCTATAAATATTCTGAAGATGATTTCAATAGGTTACCTCTGTGCTGTGCAAGAGTATTTATCAATGTCTAGTCCAGTGGGCTTCCAGGCAGGCAGCCCCAGGAGCCCTGAACAATACCCTAACAGAAGCACTAGATGAAGTGGATAAGTAAATTAGACACTTGGATAGGAGCCAGGAGTAGAGTTGGAAAGGAAAAATTCTCATTCTGCTCATACATTGCTACACAATTCTAGGTCCCCATGCCTCGGAGGAAAGGCAGCAAGAGGGCACAGCAGTCCCCCTGGCTCTCCAGGGACCTAGCAGACCTCCTGAGGCTAAAAAGAAAGGCCTACAAAGGATGGAGGATGGGAGTCACCTCCAAGGAGGATTATTCTGCACTGGTCTGGTCCTGTAGGGAGCAGACCAGGAAAGCCAAGGCTGCAACTGAACTCCAACTAGCTTTGAGCATCAAGGACAATAAAAAGTCCTTTTTCAGATGTGTGGGGAGCCGGAGGAAAAGCAGGTGCAACATTGGACCCCTGCTGAACCAGATGGGGCAACTGACAACTGACGCCCAGGAAAAAGCCAACCTATTAAATAGGTACTTTGCGTCGGTCTTTCATCACTCCCATGGGACGCCCATGCCCGCTACGGGACAGGGAAGTCCGGGTGAGGGTGAGCCCCTGCCCTCCATTAATGCTGACTTTGTGAAGTAACATCTTGAGAAGCTGGATACCTTCAAGTCAGCCAGCTCCTTGAGTACCCCGGGGGTGAAGATTGTCAGGGCCGGCTGACTTGAAGGGATCCAGCTTCTCAAGATGTTCCTTCAGAAAGTCAGCATTAATGGAGGGCAGGGGATCACCCTCACCCGGACTTCCCGGCCCTGTAGCGGGCATGGGCGTCCCATGAGACTGATGAAAAACTGACGCAAAGTACCTATTTAATAGGTTGGCTTTTTCCTGGGCGTCAGTTGTCAG